>NW_023648108.1:0-6962 GCF_015228065.2 Penaeus monodon | reverse complement strand
AACCATAAAAACATATATTTGTATGTGTCATCATCAACATTATACCTAATCGCTGCACTGCAGGATTGGGTTTCTCCCAATCTTACCAACTTATCTTGATTTTCATCTCAAATCTTGGCCCCAATTTCTTTATTTGTACGGCATCTGTCTACATCTGAGTTTCTTGTCATCTTTTCCTGCAATATATATGACTTGCCCATTGCCATTTCTTATTTTTGATGTTCCTAAGTATATCTTATACTTTGTCTGTTCACCTGATCCAGGTCGCCTTCATCCGATCTCTTAGCTAATTCTCAGCATCAACTTCTCCATCCTTTCTCTGTGTACTTATTAGTTCCTCTCCAGCAATTGATTGCAGTGCATGTTTCTGATCCATAGATTATAAGGGGAGGATTGGTTAAAGACTTCTCTTTAAACATAATGTCAAGGAGCCTCCTAGTATGCTACTGTGTCTGCTGAAAGCCTCTAGCTAGACTGATGCATCACTTTATTTCATCTTTGCTGTATTTATCTGCCCTAGACATTTTTACTTGTCCACTACTCTAGCTCTTCGACCTTGTACATGTATATTTTCGAATTGAATTCTACTGATGAACATGATCTTAGTTTTTTTCTTGCTCATCCTAAGTCATACTTTCAGACTTTATCTTTTCAGATCGTTTATAGTTGCTGCATTTCATTTGCAGATTCACTGAAGAGAATAATATCATTTGCAAATCTTAGATTTTTTCGGTATTCGTCTCTTATTGTAATACCTTTTCCCATTCCTTTCTAGCTTCTTGAATATTTCCCCAAGGTAAACTGTAAAAAAGTTTTGATGAGATGGTGTCCCCCTGTCTACACCTTTTTTAATTGGAATTTTATGGGTTTTCGTGGGGAGGTTGATGGTTGCTGTCCCATAATCGTATATATCTTTTAATATTTTACAATATACCCCCTCTACTCCCTGTCTTCGATAGCTTTTAGTCTGTTTGGTATTTGTCAAATGTCTTTTTGTAATAGATGAATGCTATAACACAAGGGTTCCTATATTTGTTTATTTTTTCTCTTATTTGGGGGGAGTGTGTGGATTGGTCTGTTGTTTAGAATCCACTGCGGAAGCATGCCTGTTCTCTAGGCCGGTGAGACTTTTTTGAACAGTTTGTAAGTTACTGAAAGGAGGTTTGTGGGCGGTAGTATTTTAGATCCTTTCTATCCCCTTTTTTATGTATCAAAAGACTGTTGCATTTTTCAGATTTTCGGAGTTTTTTTCTGTTGCTAAGGCATTTGTTATAAAGATTGGCTAGTTTCATTGTTGTAATTTCTCCTGCATCTATTATAAAGTCTATACTAATTCGTCTTCACCCGGTGTTTTTCCCCCTCTTCATGCCCTTAATTTTTTTCTTTTGTTGTAATGTTAGGTATGTCTCTAGTTACTGCATTCGCTTCTATACGTGGTGCTCATTTGATTTTTAGATCCCTGTAAAATCTTTAAAAACTCTTAAGATTTTTTTTTTTCATACATTTTATTTCTCCCTATTCCGAGTTTCTTTTAGTTGTTTTCATGTTCATAACTGAGATCACTGTTTCATTCATTATTTGAATATTGAAATTTCCGTATACTCTCTGCTTTTTATCTATTGTTTTGTTAGTTCAGCTAATTCATTTCTCCTGTTTGAAGATACTTTCATGAACTTACGTTTTTCCATAACTGTTTCTTTCACCGAGAGCTTGCTGGAGCTTTGCTTGACGTTCTTACCGTCTACTTCAAGTAGGCCATTGAACTGTTTGTGATCTGGACAATGTTGAGATTCTTGGCTGAGAAGTGCATATCTGTTTGGATGTTAGGTTAAATTCTGTCATTCTGCTCTGCAAGTTAGCTAAATTTGGCTGCGGCTTTCGTATGAGGTTACTCTTTTCCCCTCTAAGGTGTAATTTAAATTCTCTGTGGTTGCTGCCAACGTTTACTTTATTAATATCTTCCACATTTTTTACTATATTACGCTTATTTGAAATTATGAAGTCAATTTTGTTTTGAATCAGATGGTGACTTCCCTATCCACTTCCATTCTAGTCTTTTCGAAAAATGTATTCCTATTATAAAGTGATCGAGCCTCCGCAAAGTCGACTAGCATTTGCCCCCCCCCCCCTCTCATTCCTAGTGCCTATTCCGTGATTCCCCACTATGGTTTCAACTGTCTTTTTACCTATTTTCTCATTAAAATCTCCTATAATTATTGTGAAATGGCTTTTTACCCTCGCGCTGGCTAAATAAACATCTTTAAAGCTCTCTATTTCTTCATCACTGTGGCTGCAGGTTGGAGCATAGGCTTGAACAGTGTTTAAGTTGTACCTGTTGTTTAGGTTTATTGTACTGAAGCCACTCTTTCGCTTATACTATAGAATTCGACGATATTCTTTTCTAAACGTTTGTGAACTAAGAAACCTACTCCTAATTCCCGTTTGTACCTTGGGGTTTGCCTCTCCAATAGAACACGTGTCCATTTAGTATCTTCTGTTCTTCGCCAAGTCTTCTAACTTCACAGAGTCCTACAACATCCAATTTAATGAAAGATAGTTCCTGAAGTAAAACTAGTAAGTTGGATTCAGTTTCATTGTCCTTATATTATATGTGCAAAGATTCATCAACGTGGGGAGGCCTATCTTTAACAGGGGATTTTTAGCATCTTCTGGCCCGAAGCTATCCTGATCGCCGCCGTAATCAAGGCATAGGGCCGTTGCTCTGTTTGTGCAATCATGATTTTTGATTGAGAGGTATACAGCTGAGTTACCCCCCGCATGCTGGCTTAGGTGTGTCTTGGTTTACGAGGGAGGGGGTAGTAGTTTAGCCGGGACCCCACTGAAAGCCCCACCAGCAGGATTGGCCGTCTTTTGGATTAGTGCGCCACACACCCCTGCACATTACCCGGGTATCCCCCCCGTGGATAGGTTTGTTATTTATTATGCACTGATTTATTTATGCAACATAGTTGTTCACCCGAAAAATGCCCTATACGTATAAATTCATTTCGTGCACTGCATACACCAAAGAATATACGCAATCGAAGAAAACATATGTCATAGACCCCATGTATGCGAACAACAGGTTTAAAATTTGTACAGTACTTATGACTACGCACACACACCCCACACACACACACCACACACACACACACACACAAACCACAACAAACACAAAACCACCACAAACAAAAAACATTCCAAAATAGTATACAGTTATGCTATTAATAAATTATTATAATATATAGTTTTTACATTTTAAAATTTTTAAAAAAAATATTATAAAATTAAAATTAATAAAATATATATATAAAAGATATATAAAAAAAATTTTTTAAAAATATATAATATAGAAATTTTATATATATAAATAAAAATATTTTAAAATATATATATTAAATAATATTTTAAATAATATATATATTATTATATCTTAAATATATATAAATATATATATAAAAATATATATATATATTTATATATATATATATATATATATATAATAATATATATATATAATATATAAATTATATATATATATAATTATATATTATATAATATTATTTATATATATATATATATAATATTTTATAAAATTATATAATTATATATATAATATATATATATATAATATATTTTATAATAAAATATATATATTTTAAAATATATATATTATTATATATAATTATATATATATATATATATATATATATATGATATACGGGTTTTAAGTATATATGTGAAGAACACTAATGTGTATCGTAAAGGTGAGATAACGTGGCATAAGCAATGTAGGAATGTGTTTGTGTGTGGTTTTGGGGTGTGTGGTGTGTGTGTGTGTGTGTGTGTGTGTGTGTGTGTTTTTGGTGTGTGTTTTGTGGGTGTGTGTGTGCGTAGTATAAGTACGTGTACAAGATAGTAGCATGGGTTCGCATACATGTGGGTGGTATAGACATTGTATGCCTATACGAGTGCGTATAGTTTTGGGGTTAGAGTGCACGAAAATAAATTTATACGTAGAGGGATTTGCGGGGTGAACAACTAGCGATAAATGAAACAGTGCATAAAATATAATCAACCCTACTCTCACGGGAGATACCCGGGCGTAATGGCAGGCGGTTGTGGCTGCAAAAGCCCCAAACTAGACGGGGCCAATCTGCTGGTGGGGCTTATCAGGCATCGGCAAAACTACTACCCCCCCCCCTGTAAACCAAGCCCACCCCAAGCAGCATGGGGGGTTTTAACCAGTGTATCCCTCTCAATAAAAAAAATCATGATGACAAAAAGAGCAACGGCCCCTATGCCTTGATTCGGCGGCGATAGGATAGCTTCGGGCCAGAAGATGCAAAAAACCCCCTGAAGATGGCCTCCCCACGTTGAGAATCTTTGCACATATAAAAAAGGGACAATGAGAACTGAACCCCAACTTACAGTTTTATTTTCAGGAAATTTTTTTTAAAGGAGTTGTGGGCTCTGTGAATTAGAAGACTTGGCGAAGAACAGAAGATACAAAATGGACAGGTTCTTTTGGGAGAGGAAACCCCAAGGTAGAAAACGGGAATTGGGAGTGGGTTTCTTAGTTAAAAAATTTTAAAAAAGAATAGCGATTCTTAGTATAAGCGAAAGAGTGGCTTCAGTAACAATAAACTAAAAAACAGGTACAATTTAAAAGTTTTTCAAGTCTTTTAAACCCTGCACCACAGTGAGAAAAAATAGAGAGCTTTAAAGATGTTTTTTTTAGCCAGCCGAGGGTAAAAACCATTTCACAATAATTATGGAGATTTTTAATGAGAAAAAGGTAAAAAGACATTTGAAACCATAGTGGGAATCACGGAATAGGCACTAGGAATGAGAGGGGGGGGGGGGAAAATGCTAGTCGACTTTGGGGAGGCTCGATACTTTAAAATGGAATAATTTTTTCGAAAAGACTAAATGGAAGGGATAGGAATCCATTGTATCAAAAAAAAAATTGTTTTAAAATTTTCAAAAAAAGCTAATATAGAAAAATGTGGAAATATTAATAAAGTAAACTTTGGCAGAACCACAGAAAATTTAAAATTTTAACCCCTTGAGGGGAAAAAAAGGTAACTCATAGAAACCCGCAGCCAAATTTAGTAACTTGCAGAGCAGAAGACGAATTTTAAACCTTAACATCAAACAGATATGCACTTCCAGCCCAAAAATTTCTAAAAATTTTCCAGATCAAAAACAGTAATGGCCTACTTGAAGAGACGGTAAGAAAGTCAAGCAAAGCTCCAGAAACTTCTAGAAAAAACATTTAGGGAAAAAAGAAATTTTGAAAGTATCTTCAAACAGGGAGAAAATAGAAAGCTGAAAATAAAAAACAATAGATAAAAAACAGAGAGATATACGGAAATTCAATATTCAAAAATGAATGAAACAGTGATCTCAGTTATGAAAATGAAAACAGCTAAAAAAAGCCCCGGAATAGGGGGAAAAAAAAAGTATGAAAAAAAAAAAAAACTTAAGAGTATAGAAGATTTTACAGGGATCTATACAAATCAAAAAGAGCAGCCACGTATAGAAACGAACAGTAATAGAGAATACCCAAATAAACAAAAGAAAAAAAAAAAAAGGGGGATGAAAGAGGGGAAAAAAACCCGGGTAAGAGAAAAAATTTGTAAGACTTATAATAGAGAGGAAAATTTCCCCAATGAAACAGCCAATCTTATAAAAAAATGCCTTAGCAAAGAAAAAAAAAATCCGAAAATCTGAAAAAATGCAACAGTTATTTTTAAAAAAAAAGGGGATAGAAAGGATCTAAAATATACCGGCCCCCCAAACCCCCCTTTAGAACTTACAAACGTTCCAAAGTTCACCGGCCAGAGAACAGGCTGTTCCGCAGTGGTTCAACAACAGCCAGATCCACACACTCACCCAAATAAGAGAAAAAATAAACGAAAAAGGAAACCCTTGTGTATAGCATTTTATCATTTCAAAAAAAAAATTTGACAAAAACCAACGACTAGAAGCTATTTGAAAAACAGGGAGTAGAGGAGGGTATATTGAAAATATTAAAAAAATATACGATGATGGGACAGCAACCCCAACCTCCCAGAAACCGATAAAAAACCAAAAAAAAAAGGGGGTTTGACGGGTGAACCCTTCATCAAAACTTTTAATTTTTCCTTTGGGGAAATTCAAGAAGAGAAGGAAGGAAAGGGTATTACAATAAGAGACGAATACCGAAAAAAAAAAGATTGCAAATGAATTTTTCTCTTCAGGAATCTGCAAAAAATGCAGAATAAAAACGTCTTTTAATAGATAAAGTCTGAAATATGATTAGGAGAGCAAAAAAAAACTAAGTCATTTCATCAGTAGAATTCAATTCGAACTATACAGTACAAGGGCGAAGGTAGAGTTGTGGACAAGTAAAAATTTAGGGGAGATAAAAAAAAGAAAGTGAAATAAAGTGATGACAGTCTAGGTAGAGTGCTTTCAGCAGAACAGTAGCATACTAGGAGGTCCTTGACTTATGTTTAAAAGAGAAGTCTTTAACCAATCTCCCAGTTATAATCTATGGATCAGAAAAAATGCACTGCAACAATTTCGGGGGAGGAAAAAAATAAGTAACAGAGAAGGATGGAGAAAATTTAGCTGAGAATTTGCTAAGAGGGATGAAAGGGGACCTGGATCAGGTGAACAGACAAAATATAAGTATATTAGGAACATCAAAAATAAGAAATGGCAAGGGCAAGTATATATATTGGGGGACAGGAAAACGAGGACAAAAAAATAACAGATGTTACAGATGCCGTGAAAAGAAATAATGAAAATTTGGGGGGAAAAATTTGAGATGAAAAAGCAAGTAAAGTTTTAAAGATTGGGGAAAACCCACTTCCTGCAGTGCAGCGATTTAGGCTGATAATGATGATGATGATGACACCCATATATATGTGAGTGTGGTGTGGGTATGGTTTTTTACAAAAATTTTTAATAAA
>NW_023648106.1:0-6964 GCF_015228065.2 Penaeus monodon | reverse complement strand
TCAACCTTTCACAGAGAGAAAACGAGATCTCCCCCTCGGCCAGCTGGTACTCAGACGCCACAGGCTATGAATCACTGGCACTCTGAAATAACCAACAGAGGTACCGAAGTCATTCTTCACAGAATGCGCCTAGGTTACCACTGTGCATGGCAGATAATAGAGAAAATAAACCGTGAAGAGAGGTGTTGCATGCATTGCTACGAGCCGAACGCCACACTCATACATTACCTGGAGAATTGTGAGCACACACAATTCCTGAGACAGGGTTCGCCGAACACAGCCGTCGTGCTGGTAAAAAGATTATGTGAAATGCTTACACCACGGCTACAGGAGCGCCTGCTGGCAATCCCACCGCCACGGTATGCACCGAGTGTCAGAGAACAAAATGAGACAGCAATAAAAAGCCTGGGCGAAGCTAGAACTTGGCAAATCTCAATGCTATGCATAGACAAACACGCAGATACACAAACAAATCACCCGTGGTGGCCCAGAATACTCCCGCTGATAAACGGAGATCCCCCATGCGTGCTGGTTGAAGGATGTTTCCCATCCCTACAGGAAGCTCTCATTTCTGTATATATGTATATTTTTTATATTTTTTGATTGCATATTTTCTGTTTAACAATGAATCAACGCATCAAACCGCCTATCGAGGAAAAAGCCTTCGGACCGCAACGCACGTTTGTGTTTGTGTTTGTGCTCAGTTCGAGGGATGATTTCCACGCGAAAAGTTACCATAATGCCAAGCCCATACCACCACTCCAGCCACCTTCCACCGCTCATGTTCACGACATCATCACCACATATCACTACATCATGTTATCATACATTATATATCACTACATTCACATTACATTTAACAAGTTTATGCGCTGGACACTCACCCTATATCTGTGTTTTATATTTAATGTTCTAAATTTTTAAAATGATTTTATTGCCCTTCCATATATGTTTTTAGGCCAAGATTAACAACACTGACAATCTGCTGGGTGGGGAGGGACCTCTGCCCGGTGAGCACCGCAATCACGTGTGCTCACAGAGCAAAGGATTTATCACACGTTTAAATAAACAAATGAGTGACCCACTGAACCTCGCTCTCAGCTCCTAAGAGCTGGAAGGGAGGCAGGCGAGGGTCTCACCTGCAATAGGCTATCATAGCAGGTTCATACCTGCTATGATAATCCCTGGGAGGCGAGAAAAAAAAGAAAATTTCTCCTGTTATATCATTATTTGTTCTTGTTTCACCATCATCTTTCCTCACTTAAATTTCATGTTCCATTGTTCTTATTCTACCATCATCTTTCCTCATTTAATTTTCATGTTCCCTTCTTCCTTGTTCTGTTTTACCATCTCGTTTTATTTTATATTCCTTTGTTCACCATCATCCTCCCTCACTTAATTTCATGCTCCCGTGTTTCTTGTTTCACCATCACCTTACTCGTTTTAAACTTTTGTTTTAACTTGTGTTCTTTTGTACTGTGTTGCTTTTGTTCCCCGGGTTCTACATTTTTCTTATTTAAATATACAAGAGTGACCCACCAGGGCATATATTTAAGTCTATTTCTTTACCAATAGACCACGTGGCTCCAAGCCCAAATTTAGAACCATAACTCAGTGGGGGCATAGATGACAATTATATCTGATCTCGCCTCCAGGCGAGTTGACCCGACACGTGACCCTGCTTTACCCTAGAGATCATCCTGCGTGCTCCCATACTGTGTGGTACTCTTATCAATAAAAGAGTTATGCCGTTATACAGTATCACTACCCTGCAAAGCCATTATAATAGGGTTCTGCCCCACTGTTATATTGGTGTCAGGGTGGTCGCTTTGCTCTGACATTCAAAAAGTAAGTACGGGCAAAACCGAAGTTATTCGTTCGATCGGAAAACTTGAGTGCCTGTGACTTCAAAAGATTCTGGAGAAAATCAATTTTTGTTGTTTCTTCCTTTATTCTCCAAAACTGGTGCGTTAGGCGACCACAGCTGCCGTTAAAAGTAAAAAAAACCCGCGTTCCAATACCCGTCTATGTATTCAACTTTGAAACTAGTGCTACGCCAGTGGGTCTTTGTCTGTGCGAAAACATGTGTTAACATGATAAGGATGACCTGGGCATGTGTTAACATGAAGGGACCCCGGGCAAACAAGACGCAACGGCTGTGAGCGGAGGAACAAGCCGAGAGACGGAGTTGGGTGCTGCTCCCGTGAAGACCCTTTTGTGTGCCCTTGTGACCTGATATAACTTTGTGTTGCCCTGTTATAAGCGTATCGTGCAGTGTGACATGTGGTTTCCCCCTGTATTGTGCCTATAGAAAAGTGTACGGGTAAATAACTTGTGTAAATAAAGGAAAGACTTCATTTTGTGTTTATTTCGTTCCCCGCCTAGCCACTTGCCGTTTCCCTCGGGTGTTCTGGAACGCTGTGGTGCTTGGGGCCTCTTGGAGCTGTTCAGGTTCACGGGCCCTGTGGATAGCACGCCCTCTGCCTAGCTGCCTTGTGTTGTGGCAGAGAGGGCGAGGCGGCCGGCATAACAATAGTCTTTAAAACATTTTCATTCATCTTTACTTTTTAATTGGGCTGCTACACTTACACTGTCGCATATCATTAAATGTTTAATTCAATGGGAAGATAAGATAAAAAAATGATGTTAAAGAGGTGAAGAAAACGAAAAGGGGGCTGGGGGGAGAAGGTAAAGCGGGGGAACTTAAGGAAGTTAGAGATTAGAAAAGTAGGGGGCAAAAACCCCTTGCATAGTTAATACATGGTATTGGTTATATTTCTCCTTCATGGAGTTTGATGGGGGGGGGGTGTAAGGGATTATGTTTCTATTTTTTTTGCTTTACTGGCAAAAAGGGGAAAATTTAAAGAAAAAAACCTCTTTTTTTTTATAAGGAAAATTTACCGAGAGCGACCCCCCTCTCAGAGACTAAGTTCCCAAAATCGGATTTTTTTTTCCCTCCCTACCCAACGATCTTGGGGGGGATGCGTGGGGAATGGGGCCTGAAGGGGGGGGATAAGGATAGCCCCAAATTTCGAAAAACCACGGGGAAAAAACCCGTCCCCGGGGAAAAAATCTAGGGGGCAGAACCCCAAAGCGGGACGTCATAGGATTTTCCTGTGTTCTACGATTTTAGGGATAAACCCCCTCAACTGGGTTGCCCTTTATACTCAGGTGTGCGTGGTGTGTGTGTGTGACTCCCCAAATGTGTGGAAATTATGGTAGGGACTAAAGAAAAAACAGTGTTAGAAAAAATTTACGAATACTGAGTGTGATGCAAGGTAACAGGGGCTGTCCCAACGCCCTTTTGGCGAGCCCCTGGTAAGTATGTGTGACACCCTTGCCGGGCGTCCCCCCCTCCCGCGCCCGACCGGGGGAATTAATCCCCCAAGAAGCGGAGGGGAAACCCCCCCCCCACTGTCCTACCATGGAGAGGGGGGGGACGTGCTCGAGCCCCCAGTCCAGTGCCAACACCACCCCCAACCCTCCCCCCCTTTGGGGAGGTGATTCCCCCAAAACATAGGATGTGAACGATGTGGATTCGACTCCCGACCCTGATGTGATAACGGGGGGCCCAACTCGTTCGGGGACCGGGAAAAAAAAAAAGTGAAAACCATCCAAATAACACAGAAACCCTGCCCAAGAAAGCAAACGGAACGACCCAAAAGCGCAAACCCCTCCCCCCCCCGGGAGGGTCATTAGACTGTCCTTTTCCAGGACACGATTTCCCGTCGATAAAAAAAGGTGGATGAGGGAGTCAGCCAGTCCCCGCCCCCCAAGGGAAGGCCTAGCAGGTGCAGGGGGATGGATTCCGCGCTACGTTATGTCGACGAGAACAACAACAATATGTGGCCCTGATGTTAAAGGGGCATTTTTGGGGGGATCTCTCTGAGAACAAAGACGATTTTCAGCAAAAAAAGAAAAAATAGGGGGAATACTGGTTACCAGGTTTCAAAAGGAGGGGGCCCGTGAAAAAGCACTGCATCTTCCGGGCTTTTTTTTAAAGCCCGGGGATCTTAAGGAGGGAAACCCCTTAAACGGCCATCATTGTATGGAGCGGTGAACAGCCGCCACCTAAAGAGACCAATTCTTTGGAAGTACATAGACCCGAGTCCTTTCGCCCGTGGCTCAGGGGTTTGTAGTTGCTACAAGTGTCAAGTTATGCCACGTAGAAAATATTGAGGAAGGACAAGCGTGTGCTGTCTGTGCAGGAGCTACCAGAAAAGGGTCCCCTGCAAGAAACGAGGAAAGGACAACGACAATGGGGGACGCCGCCACATCGTGAAGAGGTGCGTCAGGTGCAGAGGGAAAGGTTTTGGAGGGCCTGCACCGAAATCCCCCCAAAACCCCCACGAGCACCCCCCCCCTGCCCGACCGCCCCCACGCCCGCGGAGTGGCGATGCCCAGCCCAGACACACACCACCCGGGGCCCGCGTGACGTCACCAACCACGGGAAATTTCCCGAAAACTGCCGGGGGGATTCCCCATCCTAAAAAACAGTGCCACAGGAGAAACATTGGTGAAAAAAAACATGGACCGGCCGAGGAAAAAGAAAACATAGGGAAGAGATTGCTGAAATGAAAAAAAGATCAGGCAAGAGATTGCTGAAAGAAAAAAAAAAAGATAATGAGACAAAAAAATGATCGTGTAGACCCGGGAAAATGTGCGTTTTGAGATGTTAGTGATGTTTGTGATGTTTAAAATACGAATGAGATCTTGATATTTATTTTGCACGACAAAAGTGAGCGTGTAGACAGGGGAAAAGTGCGTTTGAGAGTTTGGATGTTGAAAAAAACGAATGAGGTCTCTGATATATTATACGCACGTGCGTTCTGAGATGTTATAGTTAGTGATGTGACAATACGAATGAGGGGCTTGATAATTATTTCGCACGGCGGACCCCTGAAAAAAAAGTGACGACATGACCCTAAAAATGACGCTGACGAAGATGCGAAGGAAACGGCGATCTGTGGGACACCTCAGAAAAAAGCAAGGGGCGGATTTTGAATAGTATCAATAAGCGGAAAACGCGCAAACAGATAAATAAAGAAGATAAACACAAATACGTAATACAGTAAAGAAATAGCAGTAAAAAGTTCTCAAACAGAAATTTTACCCAAACAGTTAAAAAATAGGGTGTGATGGGGGACAAAAAAAAAATTACTTTTTTCAGGAAAATACGTGGTGTCAACCCTAAAATTTAAGACTGCTTTACTATATATAAAAAAATGTTGACGATCTGTTTACAAAAGCCCCTTCACAGCCACTAAAATAAAAAAAGCCCCCGAATTTGAGGTACCACTCCTATACGAAAACAGGGAAAGACAGGGGCCCATTTACTTATGTCAGTGCACCATACGCATAAGTTGGGGAGAAATCAAGACAAAATTTAGTTCAGCTTTACAATTTGAAAAGCCTCTGGGGTTTTCTCTCTGTACAATGTATAGCAAGGGTAGAAAGTTTTAGACTGATTCATGCCCAACTTTTTAGAAACGCACAATATGCATGGGGATTTTTAATGTACATTATACGTTTTGGGGATAGTAAGCAATGAAAAAGGGGGAAGAGTTTCCCCATTTGTGAACAACAGATCATGACATATATGATACAGACAGGGAAAACCAGTGGCGGGGGGCAGGGTAGATATGAATAGGAAGGGATCTTTTGCATGGAAACGTCAGGGAAACATGCTTTAAAGAGCTAACAGTGACCACTTTCAAGGTAACGAGATACGCTGTGTAATACTAGTCTACAAAAAAAAAAAAAAAAAAATAGGGTCAAAATTTCTATCCACCTTACCTTGAGCATACTTTTTAAAACACGTATTTGACTGGTACAATGATTTCACAGTAACAAGTGTTGATAAATTTCCATGGACATGACAACAGTGGTATGATTATACAAAAATTTGGGGTTTTCAAGAAAACCTTCAAGAACAGCAACTACAAGCTCCCAAAAAACCAAAAGGGGCGGTGACCCCCACATTATTAAGGGGAAAAAAAGCGAGTTCAGGAGCTTTTGATATTACAAGCAGGATAAAACCCCCACAAAATTATTAAATTTTTTAAGGCTAACAAAAACCACGGGAAATTTAAAAAATCATTTTTAGAAAAGAACCTTTGAAAAGTTCTAAAAAGCATTAACAAAAAACCTCAATGTCGGAGGTTTTTTGGGAAAAAAATTTAACGAATTTTAGGCAAACCAGGCGAGTGTATTGTTTTGATATAGAGGGAATACGGTAAACAAGCAGTAGTATTGTTTTAAAAAGTAGAATCTGAAATGAAATGTAAGGAAAAAAAATAAAAAAACCGAATACATTTGAAAGCAACCAAAGATTTGTGTCAAAAAAAACTTTTGGAAATGTTTTTAGAAATAATAATAAAAAAAAAAAAAAATGGGAATAAAAAAAAAAAAACGGAAATCATTTTTCCATGGTTGTCAACAGAAAACGCGAACCTATGGTCAAGGAAAAAGCGATCCCTTTTAAAAAGAATAGAAATGAAAGAAAGGGCTAAGAAAAAAGAGAAAATTTTGGGGTCTGCCATTATGAGGGGGTTGGACTTAGTCTTGAGCGGGACATCAGAACCTATTTCCCTCATTTTTGGGAAACATGATTTTTGGGTGATTATTTTAAAATTTTCGCCCCGTCAACGCTAAGTCATTTGCGGCGAATCCTTTTTAACTAGAAATATTAAAAAGTTTAAAACTTTTAAAAAACTATCAATAAATATCTTACAAAAAAATAAAAATAGATTAAAATCAAAGCATAAATATTATGCTTAAGTGCATAAAATTTTTGCATAAAATATGCATAATTAAATTTTTTTGAAAATATTGTCTCCCAAGGAAATTTAAAAAGACCCTCTAGTACAATCTTCCCCAAAACGTTTTTCAGGTATATGGGGGGGACAATACATACGCTTTTGGTTTTAGAAGTTTCACATTTTCCCACATGGCGATCGTTAAA
>NW_023648105.1:27500-34088 GCF_015228065.2 Penaeus monodon | reverse complement strand
TGGGCTTTTTTTTGTTGTAGGGGGCCCGGTGTGTTTTTTTTTTGGGGAGGTTCCATGCTGTATGTTCTGTGAAGTGTTTCTGAGGAAATGAAGTCTAGAATTGTTGCGCCGTGTACCCAAAAGTAGTGCTTTTGTTCTGTACTGATTGCATTTTGAGTTTTTGTGATTTTGATATGGCAACCAGTGGGACAGGTGTGTATTCAAGGATAGGTCTTACAGTTGTTTTGTAGAGTCTGAGCTTTGTTTGTGGTGTGCAGCATGAAAACGTTTTGAGTTTTGGTGGTGTTGTGCGTGCTTGTGCGATTCGTTGTGTGACGTGTGATATGAAGCCTGTGGTTGTGAAATGAAAGCCAAGCATGTTTCTCTGTTTGTGTAAGGGATGTTGGTGTTGTTGGCTGTGATGGGTTGTGCGGTTTTGCGTGCTATGTGCATGAGTTTGAATTTGTTGATGTTTGTCTGTATTTTTCCATGGTGCTCAAAGGTGTTATGTTCTGTATAGCTCTTTCTGTTGTTCGTTTCATGATGTGTTGTGATTTGAGGGGTGTGAGATTATCTGTGTGATATTGTCTGCATAGGAAATATAGTTGCTGTAGGGTGTAGGTTGTGGCAGATTGGCTGTATACAGGATTTACATGGTTGGTGAAAATACACTTCCCTGTGGTACTCCACTTCTGAGGTGGATGGGTGCCCAGGTGTGAGCCCAGGCGTTATTGTGGCAGTCCTGTGTCCAGGAAGCTACAGAGAGGCGTGTGAGGTGTGTAGGGAGTTGTAATTGTGTTAATTTGTATTTGAGGCCGTCGTGCCAGACCTTGTCAAAGGCCTTGCTGACGTCTCTTAGTATAATGTTATCTGGTGCTTGTTAGCGAGACCGAGAGCAATCTCCTCATAAGCGAGGCGATAGCACTCTCGGTCCCCCTGTGTGGGCGAAAGCCGTGTTGCCTACTGTTGTGTTTGTTTTGTTTTCCAAGGTGTGTGATAGTCTGCGTGTTATTAGCCTCTCTAGCAGTTTCCCGGGAACTTCCAGCAATGAGATGGGGCGATAGTTCTCCACCTCATGTACTGACTTCCCCGACTTCGGAATGAGGGTGATGGTGGCGTGTTTGAATTTGTCGGGGAAATATCCTGTAGCCAGTGCCGCGTTAAAGATGATGGCGTAACCTGCGATCATTATGGGTGGCAGATGTTCTATGATTGTTTTGTTTATGTTGCTTGCTCCTGGTGTTGTGTTTTTGGTCTGTTTTGATGGTGTTGATAATTTCTTCTGGAGTGAAGGGTGTGGAGAGGGGACTGTCCTCTGTGAGGTTGTTTAGTGTATGATGTTTTCTGGGAGAATTGTGTTCTCTGTGTTGGTGTAGTAGTGTGTTACCTCGGTCTCTGTATGGGGTCAAATCGGGCGTTCTCGGTGGGGGAGATTTGGAAATTCTGTTGCCAGAATTCCCTGTGGAGAAGCTCTATATCCTCCACCGACTCAACCTTCTGTCTGTGAGCGTTGTACATGTATGTGGTGGTCTGTTTGTTCGACCCATGAGCATTTTGAAGGAGCTCCAAAATTCCTTGGAGTCTTTGGTGTTTTGACATAGTCTCTGTGCTAATGATTCCCAGTGTTGTTTGTTCATTACTTTAATTTCGTGTGTTATTTGCGTTTGGAGTTCTCTGTATTGTGTGCGTAGTTGTGCGTCCCAGCCCCGTGTTATTGAAAGGTCGTGTAAGTGCCTGTTTTGTATTTTAAGCAGTTTCAGACGATGTGTTTCTCTGTAGTGAGGGATTGTTTTGTATGTTGTTTTTGGGGGATATTGGCCTGCCGGGCCGTCTGTATGTCTGTGTACCACTGTTCAAGGTGGTTGTTTATTGTGTGTGTGGGTTGCCCCCTCGAGATCAGTTACTTGTGTGTTTTCAAGTACTTGTTTTGACCCTCCCAGGTTTTGCATGTTTGAAGGATTCTCGGGGTTGTGTTGGGATCAATGAATAGGTTGTTGAGAGTTTAGGATGACCGAGGTGTTCGCTGGATTGTGATAACGTCTGTTGTTATATGGTGGTGTAGGTGTGTCTAGAGTTTTGCAAGGACATGTCCGGGTTGGTTTGCTGTGTTTGTGGTAATGTGAAGTTGTGTGATGTGGACCGATGTGTGTCAGTCTGCTTGTTTTTATGTAATGAGGCCAGGGCCTCTGCCTATGTTGCTGTGTAGGTGTTGTCCAATAGTGGGTGGTTTGCGTTTAAAGTCTCCCAAGGATGTATATTGTTTGTTATGGTGCTCAGGAGCTCAGGATGTCGGGTTCTGGTATGTATGGTCTACGTGGGGGTAGTATAAGTGGTTGCCCGTATGATGGTCTTGTGGTGGTATTTATTTCGACTGCCAAGAGGTCTGAATGGACGTTGTTGCTGATTTTGTGTTGGATGTTGTTTTGATTGCTATAGGCTACGCCTCGCTTTGTTCTTGTGACTTGTTTGGAAGAGTAGATTGTGTTGTGTCAATCTTAGTGTGTTAGTGTTATTGAGCCCCATGACTGTGTTATGATATGGATATTGGGTCGGGTTTTCGGTAGGTATTGCAAGAGTTTTTTTCGTGTTTCCGTGTTTCCAGTGCACGACGTTGTGTTGGATGATTGTGAGGCGTGAGTGTAGTGTGGAGTGCCTGTTGTTGTTGTCTGTTTTAGTGGAGTCGTCGATAGGTGTCGTTTGGGGTATTTTGTTATGTTTCTGTCTGTAGTATCGATCATGGTGGTTGTCATGGTATTTACCTTCCAAGAGGTGTGCATGTATTTTTGAGCGATAACCATGTATAATGCTCTGCTTTGGTTCATGAGCCACTTGTACGGTTTCTTTTCTAATTTTCTTGCCCAATTTCCTCTCTTCCAGAGTATGTATTTTATGGGGGTTTTCTGTGAACAGTCGTATGCCATAGACGAGGGGGTCAACTGCAGTGCGTCCATGAGGTCTGTCCCCACCATCCTCGTCTCTGTGACATTTCTTGACGTTTTTGACAACCGGAGATGGTGGTGGTGGGTCCGGGGAGGTATGGCGGCTTCCCTGGTGGGGGCTTGTGGTGATGGTCCGGGAAGGTCCTGGCGGACCTCCATGGGAGGGTCCTTGCTGTTGCTGCTTTGTCTTGCTCCTTTGGCTAACTGAGGCTTCAGGCTTCGGAGCTGTCCTGGGTGTTGGGAATCGGGGGGATCTGCATTTAGTTGCTTCTCCGGGCAACATCATGTGATTGACTCCCCTGTGGCTAAGGTGGTAGTGTCTGGAGATTTAGCAGGGGGCTGGATCACTTTTAAATGCCCCAGGGAGTCGGCCTCCCGATCACTCAGGAAGGTTGTTTCTTGCTATGGCCTCCTGGGCATGGTGCCTAAGCCCTTTTTCAGGGCAATGAGGTACTGATGTGAGCATGCAAGAACCAATCATGATCTCTTTTGAGAGATCCGTTTGGAAGGGCTAAGGTGGATGGCAGGTTCGGTGTTGTTTGTCTTGGGTCTTAATGTCCCTGCCCGTACTTGGTTAATTAGGGTTCCATGCATTGGTGGTAAGCATGGACTGTCTCTCGCTGCCGTTTGCGCCACTACCTTAAGAGCCTAGCTTCTTCTTTCCTCTTTCCCTTTTCTTTTCTTTTGCTGTGATGCTTTCTAGCCTCTTTTCTTACCAGGGCAACTGTTTGGCGAAGTGCGGTGTCCACCGCCTGCAATTGAGGCATTTTTTCACATTTACTTTTCTGCAGTCCCTGTATAGTGTTTGGAGGAGCCGATTTAGAGCACCTGGTGCTCTTTGTCTCCTTTGCATTGGCTTTGATGTTCACATAGCCATAGCTTCATACACTGCCTGAGTGGCGTGAAGCGCTCAAATTCATTTGCCAAGGGGCTACAAAGAGGTTTAAGAGTAGATACCCTTTTCTTGATGTTCTTGGCATCCTGGTTGCTCTGAGAAGCGGACTTTCAGGAGAATATAGCTTTTGAGGACAAACCCTTTTCGGGACATGGGAGTCGGGAGCAGCTGCCATGATCTCGTCGCAATGGCTGACTCCAGGTTCCGTTCCCCCGTGTCTGTCCAGTCTTTTGAAGACCAGCGTGGCTTGGCCTTCATGTCGGGGGAGCCACAGAGTGAACCCCAGGTCTTTAGCATATCGAACTGGTCGTGGAGGAGACATTCTTTGGGCATGGTCGTCTTCATCGATAAGAGCAAGATATCCTTCATGGATTTGATAGTACCAGGAGTACCTCATATTGGCCTCAAAGAGGCCTTGGCAAGGGCGTCCGCCGTTAGGGCAGGGCCGCCTTGAGAAAATTACTTTGACCTTATCATTTTAACAGGATTGAGTGGGGTGAGTGATGTTATGAAGGTGATTTGAAGAGAGTATGAAGGTTAGGAAGCCGGAAATGGGGAGGGGAAAGAGGGCCTGGACTGACCCCCTCAGTGACAGTCTGGTGGCGTTCGCCAGCACACTAGAGGATCGGAGTTTATGTGTTGGGCAACTCCCTTTTCTGGTCCAAACCATGCTAAAAAGGGACATAGGGTGAGAGCGCCACCACCATACTAATACAAAGTCCCGGGGGGATTTATTCGGTCCAGGTGGCCACCAGAAAGGAAGAATTTAGTAGGAGATAAAGCACACCTACGAGTCACCCCAGACTGCTGGGGCCTCTATACAGGTTTCCCCTGTGATAGGAGAGCTGCGGTCTGGGGAGAGGTATAAATGTTCCCTTTGTCACCGTCAGTAGTCAACAAGAAAAAACCGCTGAAGCATTGGCAAAGCAATATCTCTGAAGACAGAGATGATTTTACAGATCATTTACGTTATTGGAGAGGTCAGATAGCAGAAAGATTCGCGCGCGATTGAGGTCCCGGTACTCCAGCGGTGGCTCAACTGACACTTTGAGGTTCTTCTGTTTGCTATTATGGTTACTCTCTTGGCATTGACTAGGTGCTCGTGGTCCTCTCCTCTGGCGAGACAGGTTCTTTTTAAATGGCGGTGGCTCCTTCGAGGACAGATTTTTTACTTCCGTCGTAGAGATAATCACCGAAGAGAAAGCAACGCAGGCACCTGCGTCCACCAAGGAGGAAAGTCAAAGCTGCTGGGGATAGAGGTGTGAAACGTACCAATCGTCTTGCTCTTTATTGTTTTCAGTGTTTGTGTATGTGGTGTGTGTGTGTGTTGTGGTTGGTGTGTGTGTGTGTGGTGTGTGTGTGTGTGTGTGTGTGTGTGGTGTGTTGTGTTGTGTGTGTGTGTGTGTGTGTGTGTGCGTGTGCGTGTGTGTGTGTGTGCGTGTGTGTGTGTGTGTGTGAGGCCACCATGTATATACTTTCCTCAATTTAAATTTTATATCATCTTCCCAGGATATATCTCTTATATCTTTTCGTACGCGATTCACTGGATTTTGTCCTGGAGCTTACATGCGTACTGCACATGAATTTATGCCATACGGGAATTGTTACTTCATAAGAATAGGACAGTATACTTGTGAGATTTGTAATTTAGATCTTAGCGAATATTGAAAGTTATTTCATATATTCTTTAATGACAGAAAACACCTGAGAATTCAAACGCAGGTGTTAGATTGATTAGGAGGTCTCCATCAGGCCAAGGTGATACTCCCAAATAACCTCTCAGTAGTGAATTGAGAGAGCCTTCAGGGATAAGTGGCCGTAAACAAAAAATTAACTAAAAAAAAATAATAAAAAAAAAAAAAAATAATAAATAAATAAATAATAAATAAATGAATAAATAATAGATAAATAATAAATTACTAAATAATAATAAATAATAAATAAGATAAATAAATAAACACGTCCCCATACATATGCTATTCATGCAATAGATCGTATCGAATGTTAATTGCATCTCTTCGTACTGCTGTCTCATTTAGTAAGAAAACACTCCTGGTTGGCTTCCGGAAATTTCTCCTTGTCTCCTATGTCATTAATGCCTGACTCTTACCCTTCCCCAAATCTCTCCTGTTGCCCAGCGTGTGCCAGCATCTGTGCATTAAGCTTGGCGTGTGATGTCATCTTATGGATGAAGCAGTGTACTTTCGGGAGTTTTGGCCGACTGATGCTTATTTTGCTGGGGCTAATGTTTTGTATCCAGAGTTCTAACAAAATAGGGGAAAACTCCACTTTCACTTTATCTTCAACACTTCTTTCTATCTCCTTCTCCTTCTTATCTCTCTCTCCCTTTCCTTTTTCCTCCTCGCGCACCTTCTCACTTCGCCCCCTTTCCCTCTCTCTAATTTCCCCCTATCCACCATCTTCCTGTTCCTTCAGTCTCCTTTGCTCCTCCTCCTCTCCCTTCCCCTTTTTCCTTCCCCATATATACAACCCTTCCCTTCCCCTATCACTACTATCGGGGCATGCAAAACCAAATAGCAAGGCCCTTTTATTTTGGTGTGCTTCAAATTGAAAACAAGATTAAACTCAAAGATGTATTTCACAAGTTAAAAGCTAATTTAGTAATACAATTCTTTAGCCGTTTTTGTAAAAACAAAAAGAAAAAAAAGTATTTATTAACTGTTCCTTGCCATGGGAACAACGCGCCCTGCCATTATGTGCGTGTGTATGTCACTTTGTCAATTCGAACACGGTGAGGGCTAATCTGAGATCTCA
>NW_023648105.1:20000-25000 GCF_015228065.2 Penaeus monodon | reverse complement strand
TAATATATATATATATATATTATATAGATATATATACTATACATCTATTATAATATATACACATATATATTTAAATATATATATATATATAAATACTATTTATATATTATATATACTTTGTATAAATCCGTGTGTGTGCTCACACACGTGCACTGGGTGAGATCTGATTTACACACGGATTTGCATATAATTATATATGTTATATCTATATATTATATAGATATATATATATATACATATATATTTATTATATATAATGATGTATATATATATATATGTATATATATATAATATCCACCACCCACACACACACACACACACACACACACACACACACCCACCACACACACACACACACACCACACACACACACACACAAACACATATATTCTATCTTATAGAATCTACATATTATAACACATATATATATACATATATATATACAGAAATATATTATAGTTATATAGATATTTAGATATAATATATAATATAATATAGTATCCTAAATTATTATATATTAATTTTATACATATATATACATATTATTAATATCATCATCATCATCAAGGGCTAACGCCGACGGGGCGCATGGCCGCATCCACCCTTCGCTTCCAGCCACGAGGATCCCTCAAGGCGAGTCTCCAGGCAGCACACGGCCCATCTCTAATTCCTCGCGACAGGTCTCGTCGAGCTTCCCAACCATGATCTCCTAGGACTTCCCACAGGTCTCCTTCACCCAGGGTTGTCTCGCAGGAGACACCGGGATACCGCATTTAAGTCGCCCAGCAATGCGAATGTCTCGCTGGGGGCCACTCGTCTGCCACAGATGCAGTTTTGGCGTAGAACGCCGCTTTCACGACGTTTTTATATACATCGTAGGAAGCGTATAACAGCAATAAGAACAAGAACCAAAGCATGCTTCAGTCTCAATGCATGATACGCTCATCACCAGTGTCACCTCGACTACCTGCGGGCTGAAGTCGACTGGAGATTGGCTATGGCTAACCCTGGAGGTTGGTGACCATCGCTACGCCCACCAGTAGTAGTGTAACCACCCACACTGATGTGGCGCTACCAGAGTCTTCTCACCCTCTGAGAGGGCAACCACCTCACTCACCAGTCGCTTCAATTCCCGAGATACAGAGGTAACCGCGCATCCCTGCCGCAATGACTGGAGGTTCAAGCCCTACCCTGAAGCACGCCTGATGTTAAGCTCGGGTGTCACTCTGGGTGCAACGCCACCTCTGGCCGCCCCCGCCAACACAGCCCCAAATAAGGGGGTCGGCAGGCTGTGGGACCCCTACCACCTGTGGGTTCTGGGGCTTTTCTCCCCACACGCTTCATGGTGTGTTGCGCCTGCCGGGCGGCAGGCGGGACTAGTAACCCTCGTTCCAATCCTGCACCCCGACATTTGCCTTCCCAGCGTGACCCACAGCCCTCCTTACTTGCTGGGGTGGGAGGGACACAACCACCTCCCCCCAGCATTTTCCATTATATGCGACGTGCCAAGTGTCATTCTGGGGGGAATGAGGACTGGCAGAACCCACCTCCGAGGCCGCCCCATTACCCCAGGGTGCTAGTGGGCAGGAGTTGGTACGAAACCAGAGCGGTCCACCCGCCGTTGGGCCTATAACTTCCGTACCTCTGGGGCTCCTGCTGCTCCGAGATCCCCTACAGATTTAGCCTGGGACCGCAAGGTACCCATTACCCATGGGTGCCACGAGAGGCACTGCAGAATCTTGATGATGGAGAGGCTGTGACCTAGCAGGGAGACCTTATGCAAGCTGCTGCTCCGTTTTTTGCACTGGGCTAGCCAGGGTTGGAAGCTGCAAGCGAGAGGCATGCAAGCACTTAACACTATCGAGGCTACACACCATCGCTTCACATCACCATGCGCGTGAAGCACCCACCCATATATTGAAAATATACTTATATATATTAAAATATCATATTACACACATTACATATATATATATATATTATATATATATATATATCTATATATATATATTATATTATCTTATTTATATTTTTTTTTTTAAAACAAAAAAATTATATTATATTATCCATACATATATAACTAACTGCGTATATAACATACAAATATATATATATATATTATATTATATAGGTAAATATATATATATAATATATATAATATAGATTATATATATAATAAATTTTAAAAATGTATAATATTATATATATATATATATATGTATATATATATATATATATATATATTTTATATTATATTATTTATATTATATATTATATTTATAACATACATATATACATAAACGATTCGTATATAACATCCAAGTATATAATATAATATATATATATATATATAATATAGATATATTATACACATACATATAATAATAATGTATATATTTTTTTGTCAATATTAAAAACATTTTTTGTTTTTTTATATATATATATATACATACATACATATATATATGTATATATTATATATATATATAATATATATAATATATATCTATATATATAGTAATTATATATATATCTCTATATATATATTATAGAATATATCTGTTGTGTTGTCTCTATAGATAATATCTCTATACCTGTATATTCTCATATATATCTATAATCTCTCATATATGTGGTGTGTGTACGTATATATATATATTATATCTATATATATATCTATATACATATATATATCTGTATCATCTCACGCCTATATATCTACATATCATATATACATATATATTACTATATGTATATACATATATATATAGATATATATATATACATATATATATACATATATTATATCATATATATATATATATATATATATATCTATACTAAGATCCATATATATCTATTTCACATCTCGTATATATACACTATATATAGATATATCGATCTATATATATGATAGCTATAGATATATCGATATAGGATAGATTGATATAGATGTAGATCTCCGATTAGCTATAGATAGAGATATAGATATAGATATAATATAGATATAATATATATATATATATATATATATATAACCTATATATATAGTTACTATATCGTATATAATAGATATATATAGATACTCTGACATATATATATATATATATATTATTATATGGTATCTCTAAATGTATATATATATATAGATATATATCTATATTATATATTATATATCGTATAATATATATATATTATATTATATGTACATATATATATGTATTATATATACTGTACCATATTAATCTGTATATCTATCTATATATCTACTCTATCATTCTATGTCTATATTATACTTCTTATATATATATATCTATATCGTATTATCTATATCTATATCTATAGCTATATCTTACATCTATAATCTCATATCTCTATCTCTCTCTCACATCTATATCTCTATCTATATCTAATCTATATATCTTCTCTATATATAGCTATATCGATATATATATTATATATCTGTCTAGTATCTATATGTATCCTCCTCTTCTCATTACTATCTATATATATATCTCGGCTATATATATCTCTATATAGATCTATATAGGTATTAATATATGTAGATATAATCTCATAAGCTATATCTATATAAGAGATAAGATAATATTGTATATATATATATATATAATATAAAATACTATATATATATCTATATATCTGTCTGTATCATATATATGTATGTCATATGTGTCTATATATATGTATATATATTATGTATAGGTAATTATGTATATAATATATGTATATCTATAGGTGTATATATATATATATATTATATATTATAACATACCACACATATATATTATATAATAAGTAATATATATATATATATATATATATATATAATATTACATATATAATATGTATGTCTGTTCTCTATATATATATCTATAAATATTACACTATTTATCATGTTGTGTATATCATATATATCGTCTCTATCTATACTTTATAAGTATATAATATATATATTTGTATGTTATATTACGCAGGTTTATGTATCTATGTAATGTATAAACTATAATATATAATATAACTAATATAATATACTATATATAATATATATATATTATATATATAATATATATATCTCTACTAATATATACATATATTATATAGATATATCTATATATATATTATATGTACTATATATTACTATATATATATATATAATTATTATATTTGTATGGTTATATACGCCTGTTTAATGTTATATGTATGTCTAAATCTACTATTCTAAAACTAATTAATATAATATCTATCTCTAGTCTCTTCTATATATCATAATATCCTATTATCTAATATATATGATGTGTGGTATAGATGATATTTAAATATATATACGTATATTTAATTATATGGGTTGTGTGCTTCCACGCGCATGGTGCTGTGAAGCGATGGTGTGGTCGCCTAAGATTAGTGTATTAAGTGCTTGCATGCCTTCTCGCTTGCAGCTTCCACCCCTGGCTAGCCCAGTGCAAAAAGGGAGCGCTTCTGCATAGTCTCCCCTGCCAGGTCACAGCCTTCTCCATCATCAGACTTCTGCAGTGCCCTCCTCGTGGCCACCCCATGGGTAACTGGGGTGACCTTGCGTCCCAGGCTAATCTGTAGGGATCCTCGGAGCAGCCATGGGCCCCATAGGTACGGAGTTTATGCCCAACGGCGTGTGGTTACCGGCGCTCTGGTTTTCGTACCACTCCTTCCCCCTAGCCACCCTGGGGTAATGGGGCGGCTCGGGGGAGGTGGGCCTTGCCAGTCCTCCTCCCCCAGATGACCCTCTTGGCAACGTCGCATATAAATGGAAATGCGGGGGGAGGGTTGGTTTGTCCCTCCACCCACAAGTAGGCGGGCTGTTGGTCCCGCTGGGAAGGCAATGTCGGGGTGAGGATTGGAACGAGTTAATCGTCCCGCCTGCGCCCGTCAATGCGCCAACCCACCATGAAGCTTGTTGGTAGAAAGCCCTCAGACACCCACAGGTGGATAGGCGGTCCCCACAG
>NW_023648105.1:0-17500 GCF_015228065.2 Penaeus monodon | reverse complement strand
ACACAACCACACCACACACACACACACACCACACACACACACACACACACACACCACAACACCACCACCACACACACACACACACCACATATATCTATCTATATATTCTATATATATCAATATATATATATATGTATATATATATATAATTATCTTATCTATCTATCTATCTATCTATCTATATCTCTCTCTCTCTCTCTCTCTCTCTCTCTCTCTAATCTCTCTCCTATATCTATCTATATATCTATCTATATATATATATATATATATATATATATATCTATATATATATATATATTATATATAATATATTATATATTTACAACATACACACATCACATACATACATACATCTATTCATACATATATACATAATTTACAACAGTATGTGTGTGTGTGTGTGTTTATGTATGATGCAGAACTTACTAAATCCCAGAAATTCATGCAACCGTGCGCTCGTACAACGTTAGAATTCTCTATCAGATTTTCTATACCCTGTTGGCGCGAATTTCGCACAAAAAGACCAAGTAAATTGTGTTTTGCATCGCATTGAGTTCCATGGCTCCGGGAAAAAAGTTTCGTCATTGCAATTGTGTGTGTCTCTAGCCAAACTAGAGCTATCTTACAAAGGTATTTTACGTTTGCCCATTGAATGCCTAGACGAGGTGGAGAGAGGATGGAAGGGTAAGGAAGATTGATGGAGCAAAGTGGATGGGGATGGGGAGATCGATGGGAGAGAGCAGCATCAGGAGGAGAGAGGAGAGAGGAGGGAGGGGAGCGAGGGGGAGGGGGGGGAGGGGGGGGATGATGAGCAAAGTGGGATGGGAGGGGCAGGATAGCTGTGGAGGAGAGGAGCGATAAGGAGGAGAGAGGAAGAGGATGGGGTGAGAGAGGTGTGGGAACGAGAAGAGGAGAGGGGTGAGGAGATAGTATGGGGAGAGGAGAAAAGAGATGAGGCGGAGAGAGATAGGGAGGTTTGAGTAGGCAGGGAAGGGAGATGGAAGATAGGAGAGGAGAGAATGGGAGGGGAGATGAGGAAAGAGACAGGATGGAGGGGAGATAGGGGAGGAGTGTGGATGAAGGAGGCGAGAGGATGGGGAGTGAGCGGCCTTACAGACCTTGGGCTACCAGCCCAGTTTGGAACATGGCTTTATTTCACTTTATTTTACTCTTTACTTTATCTCTTCTTCTTCATGGTCGATGTTTATTCTGTATACCGTTTTATTCTATAACTGCTGATCGTTAAACTAGGACGATTGTAGATCTCGAGATTTACCCTCACCGTGTTCGAATGACAAAGTGACTACACACGCACCTAATGGCAGCGCGTTGTTTTCCCATGGGACAGGAAACAGTTTATAAAATACTTTTTTTTTTTTTTTTTTTCAAAACGGCTAAATGAATTTGTATACTAAATTAGGTTTTTACTTGTGAAATACTCTTTGTGTTTAATCTTGTTTTTCAATTTGAAGCCACCAATAAAAGGGTGTCCTTTTTGCCATCCCCCCCCCCCGAAAGAAAAAAAAAAAAAAAAAAAAAAAAATAGTAGATGATAGGGGAGGTACTGGTTGTATCTATGGGGAAGAGAAAAGGGGAAGGGATAAGTAGGAGGCGCAAAGGAGACGGAAGGACCGGAAGGAAAGGTGGATAGGGGAAATTAGAGAATAAGGGAAAGGGGCGAAGTGAGAAGGTGCGAGAGGAGGAAAAAGGAAAGGGAGAGAGAGTCGAAGGAGAAGGAGATAGAAAGAGTGTCTGAAGATAAGGAAAGTGGGAGTTTTCCCCTTTTTTGTTAGAACTCTGGCTACAACATTAGCCCATCAATATAAAGCATATGGTGCCAAACTCCGAATGTAACGTCCTTCATCCATCAGATGACATCACACGCCAAGCTTCATGCACATCTGCACACGCTGGGTGCAACAGTAGAGATTTCTGGGAAGGCGGAGAATCAGGCATAATTGACATAAAGGAGTCACAGAGAAATTTCTGGACGCCACCAGAAGTGTTTTTTCTTTACTAAATGAACGCATACGAAGAGATGCAATACATTCGATATCGATCTATTGCATGATATAGCATATGGTGACTGTGTTTTATATTTAATTTATTTATTTTTTATTTATTTATCATTATTTATTTATTTATTTATTATTATTTATTAAATAATTTATTTATTATTTATTTATAATTTATTTATTTATTTTATTATTTATTAGTTATTTTTTTTTTTTTTTTATTATTATTTTTTTTTTAACGCCACTTATTCCACTGCAGCCTCTCTCAATTCACTAACTGGAAGGTTATTTTGGCAGTCGCATCTTGCCTGATTGGAATGCCCTTCTAATCAATCTAACACTGCGTGTTGACTTCTCAGGGTGTTTTACGTCATTAAAGAATATATGAAATAACTTTCAATATTCGCCTAAATCTATTAAATCCACAAGTCTACTGTCATATTTATTATGAATAACAATTCAGTATGGCATAATTCATTGCAGTACGATTTCCCCTCCAGGACAAATCCATTTAATTCGCGATACTAAAGATATAATAGATATATCCTTGAAGATGATTAAAATTTCATTGAGGAAGTAATACCTGGTGCCGCACACAACACACACCACCGCCACACACACACACGCACACGCCACAACACCACACACACCACACACACACACACACACACACACCACACCACACACACAAACACACACACACACCACCACACACACACCCCACACACACACACACACACACACACCATACACACACCGTTAAACATACAGAGCAGACGATTGGTACTTCACACCTCTATCCCCATCAGCTGCCTTTCCTCCTTGAGTGACGCAGGGTGGCCTGCCGTTGCTTTCTCTTCGTGCTTCTCTTCTACGACGGAGTAACATCTGTCCTCCGAAGGGAGCCACCGCATAAAGACATTCTCGCCAGACGGAGAGGGCCCACTAGCAACCTAGTCATGCCAAGAGTAACCAATAATAGCAAAACAAACTCAAAGTGTCATTGAGCCACCCGTGAGTACCGGGACCTCATCGCGCCGCGAACGTTTCTGCTATTCTGACTCTCCACTAACGTAAATGATCTGTAATCATCCCCTCTGTCTCAGAGATTATTTGCTTGCCACAGCCTTCAGCGGTTTTTTTCTGTTTGACTACTGACGGTGACAAGGAACTATACTCTCCCCAGACCCGCAGCTCTCTCTATCACGGGAAACTGTAATAGGGAGGCCCAGCATCTGGGGTGACCTGTAGGTGTGCCTTTATCTCCTACTAAACTTCTTCCCTTTTCTTGTGGGCCACCTGGACTAACATAAATCCCCCGGACTTTTGTAGTCGTCTGGTTGTGCGCTCCTCACCTACTCCCCCTTTTTAGCAAGGTTTGGCAGCAAGGAGGTTTGCCCACACATAACTCCGATCCTCTAGTGTGCCTTGGAGACGCCACCAGACTGTCCTAGAGGGGTCGAGTCCAGGACCTCTATTTCCGCTTTCTAACTCTCTCATCTCTCTTAAATCACCTTCATCCCCTCATCTCACCTCACCTCACTCATGTTAAAATGATTAAGGTCAAAGTAATTTCTCAAGGCGGCCCCGGCCCTAACCGGCGGGACGCCTTGCCTAATGCTCCTCTTTGAGGCCAATATCAGAGTACTCCGGTACTATCAAATCCATGAAGGATATCTTGCTCTTACGATGACGACGACCATGCCCAAAAAAAAAAGAGAGGAGAGGGGGGAAAGAAAAGAAAAAAGGGAAGCAGAAATTTTCTCCTCCCGACAGTCGCTATGTTTAAAAGACCTGGGGTTCACTTCCTGTGCTCCCCCCGACATGAGGCCAAGGCTCACGCTGGTTCCTCAAAAGACTGGCACAGACACGGGGTTAACGAACCTGAGTCAGCCATTTCCGACGAGATCTGCATGCTGCTCCCGACTCCCATGTCGAAACGTGTTTTGTCCTCAAAAGCTCATATCTCCGAAAGTCCGCTTCTCAAAGCACCAGGCTGCCAGAAACATCAAAGAAAAGGGTATCTACCTCTTCAACCTCTTTGTCGCCCTTGGCGAAATTGAATTTTGGAGCGCTTCACGCCACTCAGCAGTGTATGACTGCTATGGCTATGGAACATCAAAGCAATGCAAAGGAGACAAAGACACCAGTGCTCTAATGCGCTTCCTCCCACACTCATACAGTGACTGCAGAAGTAATGTGAAAAAATGCATCAATTGCGGCTGTGACCGAGCACCTCACCTTCGCCACCAGTTGCCTGGTAAGACTAGTCCTATAAAAGCCTCACAGCAAAAAGAAAAGAAAAGGAGAAAGAGAAAGAAGCTAGGACTCTTAAGGTAAGGGCGCAAAAGGCAGCGCAGGAGACAGTCCATGCTACCACCGAATGCATGGAAACCCTAATTAACAGTCCGGCAGACATAAGACCAGACAAACAACACAGACCCTGCCAGCACTTAGCCCTTCCAAACGATCTCTCAAAAGAGATCATGAATTGTTCTCCTGCATGCTCCATGCGTACCTCATTGCCCTGAAAAGTGCTTTAGCCCCATGCAAGGAGGGCCCTAGCAAGAAACAACCTTCCTGAAGATTGATCTGGGGGAGGCCGACTCCTGGTGCATCTTAAAGGTGATCCATCCCCCTGCTAAATCCTCCAGACCTACCCCCTTAGCCACAGGTGAGTCATCCATGTGTTGCCCTGGAGCAACTACTGAAGATCCCCCAGATCTCCAACCACCCGTGACAGCTCCTAAGCCTGACGCCTCAAGTTAGGCCACAGGAGCACGACAAAATCAGCACCAGCAGACCCTCCCATGGTAGTCCGCCACTAACTTCCGGACCCATCACCACAGCCCCCCCCGAGGAGTCCGCCAGACCTACCCGGACCCACCACCACATCTCCGGTTCAAAAAACGTCCAAGAAATTTCACAGAGACGAAGATGGTTGGGACCCGGCCTCATGGACTGCACTGCAGTTTGACCCTCGTTCTATGGCATACTAATGTTCACATACACCCCCATAATATATCATACTCTGGAAGAGAGGAAATTGGGCAAGAAATTAGAAGACCGTATCAAGTGGCTCATGACCACGCAGACATTATAACATGGTTATAGCTCAAAAAATCATGCACACCTCTTGGAAGTAACATACACATTGAACAACACCATGATCTAATACTACAGAAACATTACAAATACCCAACTTACACCTCATCGACGACTCCACATAAAACAGACACACAACATGGCACTTTCCACACTACACTCACGCCTCACCATCAATACAAAACGAACGTCCTTGTCACTGGAAAACCGGAACACGAACGCTGCAAATACCTACCGAAAACCGACCCATATCATCCTCATAACAGCCATGGGCTCATACACTAACCATAAAATTTAAACATACACATCTACTCTTCCCAACAGTCCAAAGAAAGCGATGAGTACTATAGCAATCAAAAACACATCCAACACAAAATCATCAACACTTCCTCCACACCTCTTTGCGTCGACATAACACACACAAGGACCCATCATACTTGGCAACCTATACCCTACCCCCCCGTAGACATACATGCCAGAACCCACATCCTGCACGCTCCTGAGACCTAAAAACCAATATACATCCTGGAACTTAAAGCAACCACACTATTTGGACCACCCAAACAACAACATAGGCAGAGGCCTGGCCTCATCATACAACAAGGCAGACTGACCCTCGTCCACACCCCAACTTACATTACCCACAACCCAGCAACCACACCGACATAGTCCTTGCAAACCCACCTAGCACACCTACCCACCATATAACACGACGTTATCACATCCAGCGACCACCTCCTGTCATCCTAACCTCTCAACAACCCTCTCATGATCCCAACACACCCCCGAACTCCTTCAACCATGCAAACTGGAGGCTTCAACAAGTACTTGAAAACACACATTAACTGATCGCGAGGTGCAAACCCACACACACAATAAAACCCCACCTTGAACAGTGTACACCGACATACAACGGCCGTCAGGCCCAACATCCCAAACAACAACCAAAACCTCCTCACTACAGAGAAACACCATCGTCTGAATTGCTTAAAATACAATTACAGGCCTTACACGACCTTTCAATAACACGGGGCTGGACGCCAACTACGCACACAATCAGAGAACTCCACGCAATAACACACGACATTAAATAAGGAACAAACAACACTGGGCTCATTAGCACAGAGACTATTCAAAAACACCAAAGACCCTCAAGAAATTTTGGAGCTCCTTCAATGCTCATGGGTTCGACACAGACCAACACATACTGTACAACACCTCAAGACAGAAGTTGACTCGGTGGAGGAGATGGAGCTACTCACAGGGAATTCTGCAACAGAATTTCCAAATTCTCCCCACCGAAGAACGCCCGATTTGACCCACTACAGAGACCGATGTAAAACACTACCTACACCTACCAGAAAACACAATTCTCCCAGAAAACATCATTACACTAAACACCTCACAGAGGACAGTCCCCTCTCCACACCCTTCACTCAGAAGAAATTATCAACACCATCAACAGACCCAACTACACACCAGGAGCAAGCACATAAACAAACATCAAGAACATCTTGCCACCCATAATGATCCGCAGGTCGCCATCTCTTTACGCGGCACTGGCTACAGGAATTTTCCCCGACAAATCAACACCCACCATCACCCTCATTCCGAAGTCCGGGGAAGTCCAGTACTGAGGTGGAGACTATCGCCAATCTCATGGCTGGAAGTTCCGGGAACTACTAGATAGGCTAATAACACGCCAGACTTATCACACACCTGAAAACAACAACAAACACACATTAGGCAAGCACGGCTTTCGCCCACACAGGGGGACGAGAGCGCTATCGCCCCTCGCTTATGAGTGGAGAATTGCTCTCGGTCTCGGCTAACAGCACCAGTTAACCATTTACTAAGAACGTCAGCAAGGCCTTTGACAAGGTCTAGCACGACGGCCTCAAATACAAATTAACACAATTACAACTCCCTACACATCTCATCTCTCTCTGTAGCTTCCTGGACCACAGGACTGCCACAATGTGTCTGGCCTGGTCTCACACCACCTCAGAATGGAGTAACCTGGAAGTGTTCTCTCACCACCCTGTATTATCCTGTATACAGCCCAACTGCCACAACACACCCTACAGCACTATAGTTCCTATGCAGACTATATCCACACAGATAATCGCCAAACCCCTCCAAATCACAACAACATCAGGAACTAACAACAGAAAGAGCTTATAAGAACCTTAACACCTTTGAGCACCATTGGAAAATACAGACAAACTAACAAATTCAAACTCATTCACATAGCACGCAAAACCGCCACCATCACAGCAACAACACCACATCCCTTCCCAACAAGGAAACATGCTTGCTTTCATTCACACCCAACAGGCTTTCATATCACACGCACACAGCGAATCGCACAGCACCACAACCCTCACCAAACTCAAACGTTTCTCATGCTGCACACCACAAACCAAAGCTCAGACTCTACAAAACACTGTAGACCTATCCTTGAATACACCCTGTCCACTGTTTCCATATCTAAATCCACAAACTCCAAATGCAATCAGTACAGACAAAGCACCTACTCTGGGTACACGGCGCAACAATTCTAGAACTTCATTTCCTCAAAACACTTTCACAGAATATACAGCATGGAACCTCTTACACCCATAACAGACGAGCGAAAAACACCTGGGCCCGACTACGCGAACAAGAAAACGAGCACTACAATAACATCATAGACAAACACACAAACACACGAACAAACCACACATGCTTGCTTGCTTGAGATTTGCGAAGTTCTGGCTTCGCCCGGGCCTTTCACTTATGGCCCGGCCTGTGTCAGCTTTTTATGGCTGTCTCATTGTTGGTCTACACTCGTGCTTACCGTGGTCGGTGGGCATTGCCAGCCGGCGCTCCAGTAGGCCGTGTGTCAGCATCTCACATAATCTCTTTACAGCTACGACGGGCTGTGTTTCTGTGGAAGTTTTGTCTTAGAATTAAGCGTGTGCACGCAATTCTCAAGTATGTACCAGTGTGGGCGTTCGCTCGCCGCAATGCATGCAACACCTCTTTCACGTTCTATGGTTTGTATAATCTGCCCATGCGCATTGTAACCTAGGCGATTCTGGCAGAATGACTTCGGTCCCTCTGTTGTTTATTTCAGAGAGTGCCGTGGTTCATAGCCTTTGGCACTGAGTACCAGCTGGCCGAGGGGATATCTCTTCCGTCTCTGTGAAACTGCAGAGAAGGATTGGCCGTCCCGTACACTGCCTCCTAAGTAAAATTTCGGGGCTCTTATTGATTATCATGGATTAGGGGCATACCCCTGCCGAGTTTCGGCTAATCTGTCAGCAACTCTTACCTTCTGATCCTATATGGCTGGGACCCAGTTTATGATAATTCTCTACCCTAAGCAAGATCCTTGTCTTTGTCGGATGGTTGTCAGTAGGTAGATGTTGTCAGTGGGTGAGCGCTGCTGAAGATAGTCGACGCTCCTTGGAGTCTGCGGTGTATGACCACGTGTCCTTCCCTCATGGACGCGTGGCTCAGTGCTCCCATGATAGCACTGCCTCTTGCCTGTAGCGAGGAGGCGTTGCTGTTACCCTCATGTATATTGTGCATCCCTTTGCTGCGAAGCCGGCGCCTGCATGTGGGTCAAGGGATCGACCGATCCATCCGGTAATATTTTTTCTGCTCCCGGAGGGGGGATGGTTGCAATGACCCTCTGGTTTCTGCCTTTAGGCTAGGCGTACAATATTCATTCTTTTTGCTTGCCATTCTCATACGGCAAGAACTCTATCGGGTTTGTGCCCACGGCGGAGCTTCGACAAGTCAGGGTGTGTGGGAGTCCATGCCCTTGGCCAGTAGCGGTTCTTTGAGCTTATGCGTTTAGCACCCTGGCTGTGTAGACAGCCAGGAAGTTGTTTGCAACAGCTCGTTATCTTGTTCTAGCGTCTGACTATTTTTGTGTCTTAGGCTTGTGTTCCTGGGAGCCTGGATGCCTTTTATAATGAATTGTGCTGCCGTTAGATCATTCCGTGTGAGGCCAAGGGGAGAAGGTTTTGTCTCCACTAGGAGGTTTTGAGGACCTCGCCCCACCTTGGGCACCCAGATGCCCTGCGTCTTCGTTTGACTGTCTCATCGGTCCTTTATATTTTCTTCTTAATGCCATCAAGCGAGGGAGGCATATTCTACAATGGGGCCTGAGATCATGTACCTAGAGCTCTTAGTAACTCTGTGTGGGCCCCTATCGTCTTCCACTCATTGCTCCTCATTACAGACAGTCTTGCTTTCTTCGGTCCAAGCAGTTACTGTACCTCCTGGGCGGGGGATAGGGTCCGGATCTATCCTTCCCCAAGGTAGAGGAATTCCTGCCCCACTCCAAGTCCATTCCCTGGATTTTCAGCATTTTTGTGCTTGAACTCTCTGTCTCAGAGCCATGGCTTTGGATTTGGCTGCAGAGATCTTTAGTCCTGTCCTGCAACACTCCTCGGATACCAAGATCCTGACAACCGCTGGGCTTTGTTTTAGGTCAGTGTGGTCCAGTGGAGATGATGCAAGATCGGTCTGCATAGAGATGATCTGGCACCCAACTGGAGTTTATGTTGAGGATACAATGCCTTAGTGTGTTTTAAAAAGGCTGGGACTGAGGAACCCCACCCTGTGGCGTTCCATTTTCCTATGGCATGTGCTGTGATAGGTGAAATTTGAAATTTTGACTCTGGCGTTCTATTTATATTCGTCATTACCTAAAGTAGTCACCTATCCAAGCCAGAGCTTACCTCTGATTTTTCCTTTTTGGTATCAGGCTCTCCTGAATGGCAGGAGTAACTTGCCAATTCAAAACGCCTTCTGCAAGTCAAGGAATACTACCACACAGATGTGCCCTGTTTAATTGTGCTCAAGAGCGTGGCTATGCTGTGGCCGGCTGTGCTTTTGCCCCTGGGAACCCGTGAGAGGTGTTCCGGTGGGGGGGGCGGGGATCCCATTTTCCCTTGGAGCCGGGTCTACCATCATCTTCGGCAGTCTTTTGGCCAGACAGCTGAAGATAGATGGGGCGGTACTTCCCCGGCTCCCTTGGTTTAGGGATGGAAACTATAGGTACCCTCTTCCAGCTCTGTGGTAGAGTGGAAGTTTCCCAGAAGTGGGCTTTTTAGATTGCAGGAATGCAGCGCACCTACCATCCCAGGCGGGAGATGATGGGGTACAGATCCCCGGTCCCTCCCCTTCCCACCACCGACCCGGGGCTGAGTTGCAGCTGGCCTTTATAGCATCTCTTATTTCCCACTCAGAGAAAAGATACGTCTGAGTTATCGGGTTCGCTGTGCCCTTTCTCTGTTATGGGAGCAAGTCTGTGGTGCTAGTGTCTGGTTGTAGGCATTCTTGTCTGGTTTTTCTTGCCCTCAGGTGTTCGGCTTGCAGACTGTCGCTATACCTCGTTCTCGTGCAGAGAGAACTCCACCTTGCGCCAAGTCTGATTGGCCTCTCGGGCTCAATGTCTGCCCATCTCGGGCTGAGCGGGGCTGGTGGCTCTCGCTTGACCCGTTGCCGATAGCTCTGAGAGGGTGGTACGTGATCGAACGACTCACTACATTCCAGCCCTTTTCCTGCCTCACTACTCTGCTGGCAGTTTCCTTTGCGGCCCTGGACAGCCCTCCCTTAGGAGGCTAGGTGTCGTGTTCTTGCTCGAAATGTTTTCGGCACATATATTTAACCCTGTGGTTTGACCTCCCTACTCTCGTCTTGAAGTACCAGGCGTCCTTGTACTCCTGGACCCAGGCCGAGTTTGGGTATGGTCATGAGGCTGCCTCAAAAAATCCAATGCATTTACAAGTCTGGCTTGTAGCACTTCCACATTTTTCGCTCTGTGGGGTTCAGTGCTTCTCAACAGCGGGCCAAGGCGGCTCTGGAACGCCTGCCATTGCCTTGTCTGTTTTCCATCTTGGATTCGTCCGTGGTATTTCGGCTGGGCCCTGATCCATGAGGGTTGTTATAGTGCCATAATTGTCACTAGTGACGGCTCCATCGGCACGTCCAGCCCAATCCTCTCCACGCAGAGTCGCATGGCCAGGGTGGAGGTCTAGGCCCCTCTCTCACATGCGTTGGCTCCTGGCTGTTGAGGGAGCGACTCTCGGGGAATGTCTCAAGCACGTTAGGCTATGGTACGGCCAGCCGCATCCCGGGGTGCCCCCTCTGGAGCCAGGATGGGGTGGGTCGTGGGCATTTAAGTCTCCCCCTATGTATCACTCGGTCGTGTGCTGCGTGAAGCACATACCTGGCTGATGTCTATGCTAACTACAGTGTGGCCGGCTGTACACATGTACAAGTTTCAGGGGTCCCCCGGCCATTGAATCTCGATGGCAAGAGATTCAACATCCTTCTCCACAGTGCGTGCATTGCTATTGCGGAGCAGGGAATTGTTGGCTTTCCACCAAGGGTCATCAGGCCTCTTTTGCCATCGGAACGTGGCAGCGCGTAGACGTGATACCCGCGAGCGAACAGCTTCGCTGTAATGTTCTCCTTGGTGCATGACCAGATGTCCATGCTCCTTGATTCCGCACTATTGCGTGGAGGATGGCACTCCTTGAGAGATAAGCCACAGATTTCCACTGCAGAAATACTTAGATTTGCGTGCCATGATGTTACTAATTGATAGTTACATCAGAGAACATCGTCTATTCGGATTGACGGTCTTGACAACTCCATTGTGAGATCCTCACTGCTTGAGGGGTCTCCCTTCGGCTGTCGGCTATCCCTGGATCCACTGGTGGAATGGAGAGCCTTTGGTAGCTCTGACTTTTCGTCTTTTGGCTTTTTTCTCTGGCCAGGGCTGTTTCTGTCATTGGCTGGCCTTGCCTGGGCAGGCCTCGCTTCTTCTGATTCGGCTTTGTGGCACTGAAATCAGCCTGGTTAGGCTCTGCCTGGTGAGGGGCATAGGCCTGGCTAACTCCTGCCTGTGAGGTCATAGCCTGGCTTGGAGTGGGAGGGGAGTCTCGACCTTGGGCTGCAGGGAGAGGAGTGGCTGATTTGGCCCTCTCCATCTTCCTTCCCTTTATGCTTTTTCACAGTCTGTTTGAATGTCGTCAGGCAAAACGTCGACTGCCTTATCCGCGTTCTTCCTTGTCCTGTGGACAAGGATACTGCCACTTGCTGTGACTACAGCAGTGATCAGATCGACATGTCCCCCTCGTCGAAGAACTGTCTTCTGGGTCTTGGGAGGACCGTGTGGTGCTGTTGGAACCTTTCTTCCTGTGGTTCCTCTGCCCTTGCATAACTTGGGGGAACTCTGTTGTCTGGAGCCTCCGGTTTCGGCTGGGGGCAGCTTCCTTCCTCTTAGGAGGTCCGTGAAGCTTTTCGCTTTGTTCCTCCCAGACTTAGTGCCTGGGGGGCAGGAACAAGGCTGGTCGCTTCTTTAGCAACCTCTTGCCCAAGTGATCACACATGGTGGCCCAGAAAACACTCACACTCACCGAAACATAACAAGACCCCCGCCCAAACCCATATACGCACACATATGACACAAGCTATAATCATCCCGCCTATTTCCATTGTTTTTAAAGGCTATAAAAAAATAACAAAAATAAAAATAACTACAACCAGAATCCCCCTCTGAATCCCCAAAGGACTGTCTGACCACCTGCACAGCAACGCATCTCACTTGTCAAGGCTAGCGACTCATCGCTCTGCAGCTCACAGGGCGTGCGGCGCGGGTCAGCCAATCACGGGGGAGAGAGGGCTGGCCATCTTGACGTCGCTCAATGGTATAAATTCGGCAGCGCTTTTGCCCGCCTCCACAGACAGAGAATCATCATCGAAATGGAGGGATAGAGACTCCTCCCCTCTCTCCCTGCGGTGAATCGGTCCTTAATTGGACGTCAGAGAATTGGATGTCGGTTTCCGCAAGGGTGTTGTACGGGGCGCAGCGGTGAGCCGAGCCACGCCAATAGAGTTGCACCATGATACCATGATCCCTCCGATCGTGTTGCTTTTCCATGGGCATATTAATAGAATGCACCGCGCCCGGTCCCATGCACTCGGCCTCGTCTCTTCCGCATTTAACGGACGAATTGACGCGCCCCCCATTGTTTTGATGCCACGATGCTATGTGCTTGCATGTAGCATCGTGCCTACTACCTACTCTTTCCTATGGAATTTTTCGGCATTAGATGAATCTGTGCACACCTTCTGTGAACTGGACCCCATCTTCGGCGCGTGCTCGACGTGGGCAGACCTTTACCTCCCGCAGGGGAGATGTGTGTCTGGGGGCCTTAGAAGGCCTGCCTTACGGTGTGCATAGAGTTTGCGCCAGTCTTTGTTAGGGACTGGTCTGGCAGACCATCTGATGACTGCCACTCCTTTTTCTTTCGAATAGGGCGATAGGCAGGTTAGAGCCCCTTGTCAGGCCTTCAGCCAGTTCTGTCTATAGCAGCTGCTAGACAGAACTCAAGTTCCCGTGATATGAGTACCTGGATAAAGTTAGTCTTTCTCCCTCACTTGAAGAAATAGTCTGTGTTGACTATTTCAGAGGGATGAAGGAACTTACTGGCACAAGGTACAGGTCCCCTCTACTCTCACTGAGGTGAACTTTGGGTGTTTCAGAGAGAAGAGGCTCACGTGTAAACCTCTACCCTGCCAAAAGACTGCCTGGAAACAAGTCAGCTCCTCTCCCCCCACTGTGATGGAACAGACCTGTGTATTGGCTGTTTCCATAGGGACGAAGGAGCTTACTGGACCATTACAGGACCCCCCTTCTCTCAGGTGAAACATCCTTGGATGTTTCAGAGAGAAAAGAGGGATCCACCTCAAAACCGTCCTGCCTAGGAACCTCCTGGAAAAAATGTTAATTCCTCTCACTTCACTGTGGTGAAACAGACTGTGGCCGCTGTTCCAGAGGATGAAGGATACTGCAGGGAAGAACGGAAAAAAAAAGGGGAAAACAGGTGCAGGACCCCCCTCTTTCTCAATTAATTGAAACACCTTTGGTCGTTTCAGAGAAAAGAGGATTCACTTTTGAAAAGGGTACAGGTCCCTCCGAGGAACAGGAGAGGAAATGCCTGGAAAATTTTAAAGAGCTCCCTTCCTCACTGAGGGAGGGTCAGAAGTGTCCCATCAATGATGTCCGTATGAAGGCAATCCCCTCTGGATACTCCCAGGAGGTTGACACCTACCACGTGTTTTGCCGTGCGTGGGCACCCAGTTGTGAGCTGGGAGACGGGAGTCCTGGAGGTTGAGCGATGCCGTGCCCGGAGTACGCCCTGCCGGTTAGCAACACCGCCTCTTTTGGTCCATCTATCTTGGCGAAGACGCGGCCCTGATCCAGGCCGGTCAGGTCCAATGGCTGTCTCCCTCGGGAGGCTAGGGTCAGCAGTCATGCTGCCGTTGGTAACCACACCGTCCGGTGTACACAGTGCAATCGGCTATTGGCTGCGTATATCCCTCATCCCCCTGTTGCTGTTAGAATTGTTCTACGCACTCAGCTTCCCCTTGTTTGGACTCCGTGGTGGGTGGGGGCCGTGAGTGGATGAAGCACTGCCCAAGTACATGGAAAATATAAACAAAAATCCCCCACAGACAGACCTTTACCGTTGACGACCCGTGCAAGGCCCAGACCACGGCAGCCACCCTGAAGCCTACGTGCCTCCGGGTGGCAAAAGAAAACCTGAGCACAGGATGACACTGTCATGCCTGTCTTGCCAGATGGCGGACCAGACGAATAAATCATGTACAAACATTGTCTGTCCCCACAGGATTGTCCAACAGATGTACTCTCGTGCTGGCCCCTCTAGCCACACCAGACCAGGAGGTCTCTGAGCCCTCAACGACCCCACTGCCTGAATCAGGAGCACCTAGCTGACCAGCCGAAACACTGGTGCCTCCCGAGCAAGCCCAAAGCGAAAGGGCGTACCGCAACGGCCGGTAGGCCGAGTCCGACTCTGATGGCGAGTCTGGACCCCCTAGGCGTTGTCCCGCAATTCAAGTCCACCGTTAACCTAAGGCTTCACATGCCTACCAATGGTAAGAGGCATTGGAGAGCCAGCGCAAAATCCGGCTGTCGGATCCTTGTTGCCGGATCGGCATGATCTCGTGCCCCAAAGACAAGCCACCTTTTGTTTTCCTGCAGAGACAAAGGAGTTAAAAGATGGGAGGAAAGTGAGCCTCTCGCCACTGACCCCGAGGAGAAGATAGTCAAGATGGTGCTACTTGTCTTCTCAGTCTCATACGATTGGAGGTGATAACATCACACCCACAGGTCGTGAGCTTCCCGATTGTCGAAGGGTACGACTCCAACCAGGCAAGTCCTGGTGACCATGACATGTACCCAAGCTCCACCCTTGATCTGGTAACTGGGGTCCTACAAACCTACGCACTTATGTGCCTGAACCACTTCGTGTTTCAAGTGTCCAGAATTACTGAACACCACCAGGCTAACTGTACAGCCAAGCCAAAATTGTGGTGTCTGTAGCAAGGCCACCAATACTGAGGTGTGCATCAGGCGACATAAAGAGAAAAAAGGACACAACAGCCAAATGTCCTAACTGTGCCAAGAGGCATCACGCCTGGAGCCTGGCTTGCTCTGTCGGAAAGAGGCGGCCCTCAACGCAAGAGGTTGCTAGAACGACCAGACCTGTTGTTTCCTGCCCCCCCAGGCACCTACGTCTGGGGAGGAACAAAAGCGAAAGGTTTTCCCGACCTCCTAAGAGGAATGAAAGCTGCCCCCGCCGAAACCGGAGATCTCCGACAATCAGGAGTTCCCCAAGTGAAGCAAGTGCAGAGAACCACAGGAAGAAAGGTTCCAACAGCACCACACGGTCCTCCCCAGACAGAAGACATGTCTTCGACTGAGGGGGAACATGTCGATCCTGATCACTGCTGTGTCACAGCAGTGGCAGTACCTTGTCCAGGAACCGAGGAAGAGGCGGATAAGGCAGTCGAGTTGCCATGACGACATTAAACAGACCTGTCGAAAAGCATAAAGGAAGGAAGATGGAGAAGGCCAAATCAGCCCAATCCTCTCCCTCACCCAGGTCGAGACTCCCTCCCACCTCCAAGCCAGGCTATGCCTCACAGGCAGAGCCTAGCCAGGCTGCCTCACAGGCCAGAATACCGGCTGATTCAGTCACACCCGAACAGAGAGCTGAGCCCGCCAGGCAAGGCCAGCCAATGCACAGAAACAGCCTGGCCAGAGAAAAGCCAAAACACAAAGTCAGAGCTACCAAAGGCTCTCCACCCCCAGTGGATCCAGGGATAGCCTGACAGCCGAAAGGAGCCCCAAAGGCAGAGGATCTCACAATGGAGTTGTCAGACTCCGACCGTCAACCGAATTGACGATTGTCTCTGATGTAACTATCAATTAGTAACATCATGGCACGCAATCTAAGTATTCTGCAGTGGAAAATCTATGGCTTTCCTAAAGGGAGTGCCATCTCCACGCAATAGTGCGATCAAGGAGCATTGACATCGTCATGCTCCAGGAGACATTATCAGCGGAAGCTGTTCGCTTCTCCGGGTATCACGTCTACGCGCTGCCACGTTCCGATGGCAAAAGAGGCCTGATGACCCTGGTCAAAGCAACAATTCCCTGCTCCGCAATAGCCGATGCACCGCACTGTGGAAGATGTTGAATCTCTTGCCGTCGAGATTCAACTGGCCGGGGGGCCCCTGAAATTGTACAATGTGTACAGCCGGCCACACTGTAGTAGCTTAGACATCAGCCAGGTATGTGCTTCCGCAGCACACGACCGAGTGATCATAGGGGGAGACTTCAATGCACACCACCATCCTGGCTCCCTGCAGGGCACCGGATGCGGCTGGCCGTCACATAGCCAACGTGCTTTAGACATTCCCCGAGATCGCTCTCCCAAACGCCAGGAGCCAACGCATGTGAGAGGAGGGGTCCTAGACCTCACCTGGCCACTGCGACCTGGTGGAGAGGATTGGCTGGCGTGTCGATGAGACCGTCACTAGTGACCATTATGGCACTATAACAACCCTCATGGATAGTGGCCAGCCGAATACCACGACCGAATCCAAGATGGAAAACAGACAAGGCCAACTGGCAGGCGTTCCAGAGCGCCTTGGCCGCTGTCTGAGAAGCAAGAACCCCACAGAGCGAAAATGTGGAAGTGCTACAAGCCAGACTTGTAAATGCCATTGAGAGGCAGCCTCACGGACCATACCAAACTCGGCTGGGTCCAGGAGTCACAAGGACGCCTGGTACTTCAAGACGAGATTAGGGAGGTCAACACAGGGTAAACATGTGCCGGAAAACATTTCCGAAGGCAAAGAACCCCCGACAACCTAGCCTCCTAAGGGAGCTGTCAGGGACGCCAAGGAAATGCCAGCAGAGGAGGCAGGAAAAGTGGCTGGAATGGTGTAGCCTCGACACGTACACCTCCAGAGCTAGGCAACGGGTACAGCCCGGAGAG
>NW_023648104.1:0-6965 GCF_015228065.2 Penaeus monodon | reverse complement strand
ATATCCCGAGTAAAAGGGTGAGACAGGTTACAAGCAAAAGGTATCAGGACTGTGAAAATTATTTTTATATCATCTAATTGTTGGGAGAAATACGCATTAATATTACTTTTATGACCACATGTCCAATATAAGAATGCCTATTCACGTTAAAAGCATTACCCGAAATAGTGTATGATTAGATAAAGACTAAACAAGAGACAACATAATGCAAATCTAATGTGTCATCCCTAATAATCCTCATTATCAGAGCTTGCCAACGCCGTGTACTTAGCAAAAGAGGCAAAAAAAAAGGACTTACTCTAAACTAAAATTCGGGTTGACGGAAAAGTAACGTTCCAACTATGAAAATTTCACACTCTCAAAAACTGGTGTTTGGGTATTAAAAAAAAAAAATGGCGCCTTGTTCTTAAAAAACTAAAAAAAAGGGGTGTCACAGAAAAATCAGACAACTTAAAGATGCCATCACTTCCAAAGGGTAAGGAACAACGTCCTAAATTTAACTTATAGTACATTTTTTCATTTTCTTTAGCGTTAAACACGATAGATTTCCTTTTTTTTTTCGTATATTTCTTTCCCTTTTATATCCACATTTTATCCATTTTATTGGCTGCACATATCTTACGCCTTGCTTGGAGGGGTTTAAAGTACATTTGTGAAGCTCTTCCTTCAATTCTTTTACTCTTTTTTCGATCTCCGCCTTTTCATATTGATCCAGTTGACACTATTTTCCATTTTATTCACTTTGATAATAATGAAAGTCCCTTTATCATCACTTCAATACCGTTTTCGTTTTTTACTATAATCGTTGCATCATCATTTTTTTTATTATTATCATTACCATCACTTTTGTAATCACACAATCCTATTACCTTCATGCCCGTCACCCAAACCCTCAAAATGAAAGAAATGAACAGAACATGAACATCACCTCGCCATCATCAAAACATCATCATCACCATCACCATACCCTCACCTCACCACATCATCATCCCATCACCCACATCATCATCATCATCAACATCGCGCTTTTGTCCCGCAGTTATATATTTACGAAACTGGGCATATTTCAAAATGCAGATCCTTTCTTGCCCTTTCACTATCGGTTTTTACTCACTGCCCTCCTTAGCTTTCTTCCCCCCTCCGTTTTCCAGCCGGTTTAGTGGTTTAAATTTCTCCATCCATCTTTTTTAAAATTCTCCAACCTTTATCATTTTTTTTTTTTTTTTTTTCTAATTCGTTGCACATCTTTTTTTTTTTTTCTTAAGTATTCATTTTTTTCCTTTTGATCGTCCGCCGAAATTTTTGGAATGTTTGGCATTTTTTTTTTGTCTCGTATTTTTTTTTTTTTTTTATTTTTGTACTGTTCTCCTTTTTTCTCTTTGCCTTGTTCCCCTCTCTCTTCTCTCTTTTTCCCCTCCCCCCCCCCCCCCCCCCCCCCTCCCCCCCCCCCCCCCCCCCCCCCCCCCCCGTTTCCCCCCCCCCCCCAAAAACCCCCCCCACCCCCCCCCCCCCCCCCCCCCCCCCCCCCCCCCCCCCCCCCCCCCTCTCTTCTCTCCCCTCTCTCTCTCTCTCTCTTCTCCTCTCTCTCCCTCTCTTCTGTCTCCCCCTCTCTCTCTCTGCTCCTCCTCTCTCTCTTCTCTCTCTCTCTCTCTCTTCTCTCTAAATTTTCTCTCTCTCTCTCTTTCCCTTCTCTCTCCTCTCTCTCCCCCTCCCCAAATTTTTCTCTCTCTCTCTCTCTCTCTCTCTCTCCTCGCTCGCCGTTCGCCGCTCGCTTCTCCTTCTCTCCCCCTCTCTCTCTCTCTCTTGCTCTCTCCCCCCCCCTCCCCCCCCTCTCTCTCCTCTCCCTTTCTCTCTCCCCTCTCTCTCTTCTCTCCTCTCTCTCTCCCCTCCTCTTTTTTTTTCCCTCTCTCTCTCTCTCTTCTCTTTTCCCCTCTCTTTCCTTCTCACTCTCTCCCTTTCTCGCTGGCTTGCTCTCACTCTCTCTCAATTTTCTCCCCCTTCTCCTCTCTCCCCCTCTCTCTCTTCTCTCCTCTCCTCTCTCTCTCTCCCTCCCCCCTCTCTCCTCTCTTCTCTCCCCCCTCTTCTCTCCTCTCTCCCCTCTCTCTCTCTCTCTCTCTCCTTTTCTCCCCCCCCCTCTCTCTCCTCTCCTCTCTCTTTTCTCTCTCTCTCCTCTCTCGCTCTCTCTCTCTCCCCTCGTCTCTCTCTTTCTCCCCCTTCACTTTCTCTCTCTCTCTCTCTCTCTCTTCAATTTTTTTCTCTCCCCCTCTCTCTTCTTTTCCCTCTCTCCCTCTCTCTCTCTCTTTTCTCTCCTTCCCCCTCTCTCTCTCTCCTCTCTCTCTCCCCTCTCTCTCTTACATCAAAGATTCCCCTACACCGCGTTGTGGGGAAAGGGAAAAAACAAACCCTTTTTAATTGAATTTTCTTAGTCGAGTGAAAAATTCTGGTATGTTTTGATTGGTTTCGATTTATGTTTGACTTTTCTAAAAGGGGAATGATAAAATTTCATGATGAATATGTGATTTTTTTTTTTGTAAAGAGAAAAATGATTCAATACCCTTTTTTTCCCCCATGGCCTTTTTCCCTTTCCAAAAATACTATTTTCATATTATATGTAATTAAAAATAGCAGTTGGGGTTTAATCAATTCATTCAGTCCCTGGATTGATAGATTAAGAGAAATGGCCAGCATTAAAACGAACCAATACCCTGCGATTTGACAGAAATTCGAATTCGTTTGATTTCCCATAAAAAAACACCGTCAACAAATGCGATTAAACCTTCGTTTTTTAAAAAATTGTTTATGTTCCTGAAACCTTAAAACCCACGAGAACATTTTCGTTTATTTTTTTCGATGCTTTTAAAATTTGATTTACACGCGATAAAAAAGGGAATATAGCCTTACAGACAACGAAAAAGTAAACTTGTTTTACTAAGGTTTCCAAAACCCAAAATTTATTTTTTTTTGAAAGGGAAGTTATTTAAAAATGATAATCATTTTTAAAAGTACTGGGTATATTTGTGTTTTTTTTGGAGACCTTGATGTTTATAGTAATTGGAACTACTGTTATATTGCTACTGCCATACAACCTGCATGATGTGATGACTATGAGAGAAAATGAAAATAAAAATGAAAAAATGAAAATAAAAATGAAAATAGAAAAAAAGAAAATGAAATGAAAATGAAAATGAAAAAAAATGAAAATGAAAATGGAATGTACCATTGTGGGACGCTGCATTATTTTTAAATATTTCATTTTTATCATTACTATTATCAAAAAAAACGTATATAATTTTTTCCCAAAATTCACAGTTTTAAATATTTATCCTAAAAAATACGTAATGTTTATGACGATAATGCAATCGAAAAACCTTTCCCATTAATTTATAAAATCAAAAAAAGATCTAAAATAAAAAAGTACAGTAATTCCCAAATTGCTTCAGTATTTCCAATTGTTTCGTTCCCCTTTCCCGAACGGTTTAAAAAACAATACCGTTTGGCAAAAAACGAATATTATGTTCATTAAAAAACAGTTCACGCCTTTCTTCTGTAAATATGGCTAATGTGTACTTTTTTCGTTTCCCCACTTTTGGGTGATTAATAGTGTATGATAAATGGGTTTGTTTTTCACCGTATGTTGATTTTTTTTGTTTTTTGATTGTTTATTAGGGATATAAGTGCAGAGGATGAGCGGATTTTTGTGATTTTTGAAGTGGGGAAAATTTTATGGGAAAATGAGCACTGGTTACCTTTTTTTTGATAGAGAGGTGTAGGTTTGATGTATGTGTGCTGTATACTGTATGATGGTGTGTATGTATGTAGTATGTATGTATGTAGTATGTTGTATGTATGTAGTTGTATATTGTATGTTTATTAAATTGTACTATGTATTTGTACAGTTGAGTGTGTGTGTATGTTTGCATTATGTATGTATGTATGTATGTATATGATGTACGATGATGTATTTTGCGAAGTAATCACGGGCCAAAAAAACGACAAAAAGGCCCCCCACTCCTGAACGCATTAGATCGGGTTTCAGCATTTCCACCCCTTTAAATATTTTCACTTTTAAACCCAAGAATAAAAGGACCAAGTTTTTTTTAAGTCGATGGGCCATTATCACCAAAATTGGGGTCCAGCAAAGAAGAGCAAAATTTGGGTTTTCTGTTGGAACCCAAAATTTCATTTCAAAAAGTTCCCGCCCCTATTTTGGACGTGCGTGTAACTTTCATTGGCAAAACACATAAAGTAAAAGGGTGTTTGCTCTGCTCTAACGATCGGTGAGATTTCGGAATGAAATGAAAAAAGAAAAGAAAAAAAAAACACACTTTTATCTGTCGGCAGTCTTTTTATCAATCTGTCTACCCATTTATTTTTTTCTATTTTTGATCTTCTAGAAAATTTTCAGAAAAAAAAAAAAAAATGAAAAAAAAAATACGGGAATTATCATACACACAAACATTATGTTCTGTGCGTTTTTGAATGATAAATAAAAAAAAAAATAAATGTGCATCTATCTATCTATATTTATATGCACAAATATTTTTTTACTTTCTATATTACATACACAAACACGAGGGGCGCTCACAAAGATTTTCCCTTTTTCCCATGCAAAGATACACCTCTAATATGTGTTGATTTTCCAATCCCTTTAACCCAAAAAGTTTTCAGTTTCAGCGGGGAACGACAGAAGGGATGAAGATGGAACCAGGGGCATTGAGCATTAACAGGTTTTTAACATGAAGACTAAAACCACAAAGGGGCATTCGATAAGGAAAGCAACCCATGGAGAGGTGCCCCATCATATTACGTTTTTAAACATTGGGACGCCAGTTTAGGTGTGGTCGGAATCGTAAAAAACTCCTTCCAGGGAGACCCCGGTATGATGGTGCCCTCCCCTGAGAGGAACCCTCCATCAAACCTATTACTGTTCGTTAGCGTCCCCAAAATGTCAAAATGTGTTTGGTCGTGGATAAGATCATTCATGACCTTTTCTATCCAAAAGTTTTCTCTCGAAGGGTTTTTCAAACAACTCACACGTTTCCCGAAGGGGGGCGCAATCCTTGTTCCAAAGTCTTTTAGCCATGTGCCAAGAAAACCCAAAAGCCTTTTTGAAAACCAAACTAGGTCCTTACTATGATCCCCGAAAATTTGACTACCCTGAAAAAAGGGACGGCCACCCCCCGGTGCAAGGGCATGCTGACAGTCCTTTTTGGGGCCCGCACGGGGCAGTGATGGTGGCTTTTTATGGGAAAAGGTACTACAATTACAGGGCCCTTTGTACGTTTAAATACTACGAAACTGCGGGGGGCTATAAAAACGAGAGAGCAGAATGTTTCCCAAAATGTCGCCTCCTAAAGACAACCCTTGTTCACGCTCTCCCTGCCCAGTTGAAGGTGGCCTGGGCCAAACCCCCTTCCTCATCCCCCTTATTTCCTGATCCTGTATCATTGACTTTCACGTCTTTTCCCTCCCTGAATTTTTTTTAAGGGGAAACGTTCCAAGTGAGACACGATTTATGAAATTACTTTTTTGGCTCCAAAAGCAATCTGCAGACTCACAATCCGCTGTAACAGAAAAAAGTTTAATTTTAAAGGGGCTGCAAAACAAAAATGACCTAAGGAGTTATTGTTAGCTGGGAAACTTCAGCCTCCTGGGGAAAAAGCGGGAATTGGGTCCAGAAAATCTTTATTGACGCCCCAGTGTATGGGTTCTACTTCTATTCTATCTATCTATTATCTACATCTATCTATCTATCTATCTACTATCTATCTACTATCACTATCTATCTATCTATAAAAACACACACACACCAAAAACATAAATGTTTTTTGTTTGATGATGGGGTGTGGTTGTGTTTGTGTGTGTGTTGGTGTGTGTGGTGTGGTGTTGTGTGGGTGTGGTTGTTTGTGTGTGTGTGTGTGTGGAAGTGGATAGATAAAGAATAGATACAAGGGTAGATTTTTATAAAAAAGCAAAAAACGTAAAAAAAGGGCCCTAAAAATGAAATATCCTTAGCGCGCAAGAGCGTATTTGACGTGTTTTTTATTATTCTTCATTAATATACATGAAAAACTGATGAGGGTATAATTGAAAAACCCGTCAAAAGTACTCTTTCGAGGAAAATATTTAAATTTTCCTTCTAATTTTCCCCAATTTTTTGCAATAAAAAGTTTTATTTTTAGATATAGAAAGTAATATTGAGAGTGAAATATCTTTTTTGATATAAAATTTTTTAGAAACAAATTTTTGATAATTGAGTAAAAGTGCATTGCAATGATAAAGCATTGTTGTTAAAAAAGTTTTCCGAAATGGTTTTAAAGGGAAAAACGTGAATACTGTAAATCCGGGAGTGAGAGGAAACGTGACTTTCAAGTTTTGCATAATACCTTCCCTTTTTATGGTGACACTGCTTTGTCGCCGGGGAAGATAATTTTATGCATGTTTGGATTTAATGTGTGTGGATTATAACGGGGGTGCCAGACCAAAATTTCTTAGGGTAGGGGCCCCAAAATTTTTAAAATTTAAAAAACATCTTTAAAGTTGTGGCGTGTGTGTGTTTGGGTTTTGTGTGTGTGATAAGAAAGTCATAAACTCAAACGCAAACGCAAGCAGACCCAGCAGCATTTAAAACCTCCATGAAAAACGAAAAAATTGGGAGCGGATTTCTAAAAATTTTAACCCTTAAAAACTTTCCACCACCCACTGAAATGAAAAAAACGCTTACGGTTACCATGCATATTTAATTATATATATATATATTTTATATATAAAATAATATATATAATATTATAATATATTATAAAATATATATATATTGTTGTGGTGTGTGTGTGTGTGTGTGTGTGTGTGTGTGTGTGTGTGTGTGGTGTGTGTGTATGTGTGTGTGTGTGTGTGTGTGTGTTGTTGTGTGTGTGTGTGTGGTGTGTGTTGTGTGTGGGGGTATAATAAATAAATTAAAAAAAAAA
>NW_023648103.1:0-5000 GCF_015228065.2 Penaeus monodon | reverse complement strand
CTACACGTGACCCGTCAATAACGGGTAACATTGGGCAGGCACTGGGTTAACCCTACATTTTCGGTCACTCTTTGGTGATTTCTGGCAACCTTCTAGTCTCTAGCGCCGGTGTACATAGTGGAAATTTTCTGCTCGCTCTCTTTAGCCAATCGTGACACTTATGCCATATCTATCATAATGAGTTGGTTTTGCGGGACAGCTGTAGGCCTGCCAGTTAATATAAAGCAGTTATATGGCCTGCCCTTCACACCCATGGCACTCGCTTTTCCACAAGGAGGTCCGATACTTTTAAATAAAAATTGTTCAAACCTTAACCCTGGTCTGAAAAATTTTGCCGTGGCCATGGTACTGGGAATGACTCACCATGAGTTATTGTTGCAAAGGTGATGACCGTGATGTCTCATTATACAATCATTAAACAAGTTGGAGGGTACCATCTGTGAGTCATGCCTGGAGTGCATCGCCTCCAGGGAGGACAATATTTCCCTTATGCAGGAACCTATTATTGCCTTGCTTCTAGCATAGTGTTACAAAAAACTGAAGCAAAAAATAATAATAAAAAAAATAAATAATAAATAAATAAACACTGTTAGGAAACAGATTCACCGTCTTCAGCATATATAAGTTATTGGAACTGGCAAAACATCAAGAACGGCATTTGCAGAAAGAGGTAATGGCATTGCAGGGATAATCTAAGGTTACGTAGGCAGCCTAGAGGCCTAAACACACACACGGTCAGAACCAACACACAAGTAACACCTAATGCCCAGATTTGTTCCACATATGAGTTGCAAGTGCCCGATCCCAAGGTGCGAATATTACACCTTAACGCCATATCCGCCAAGCCATGGCAATAGCTGTCCATAACACACCCTCATCACGCTGGGAATGGTTTATAGGGGTCGCAACACACGAAGAGCGAGTTGAGCATAAAGTTCGCTACATGTGTATACTTCCAGCAAATGCGGACGGTTGCCAGAATCACCAGCGTCAGTGACATCGAGAGATTTCTGATACCCGTCCTGACGGATGAAAAAAAATTATTAAAAACTATTCAATCATGTGGATTTTTTTCCTACTCTCATATTTCTTATGATGACAAATTTACAAAGGTACATTTTTGCTATTTATGGGAAAAACCTTTCTTACCTAGCATGAACTAGGACAACACCCATCAAAAAAATTATTCAGTGTAGGACTAGGCGATTAGTTTGCCATTTTTCTCCTTTGGATGTTCATCAAATTTCAAAATCTGATGTACAACTCTCTATCTAAAATCTCATCCACTTTTTTTATCTCATTCCGTGTAGCAGCAGCAGGAGAATCACCATTTATACTTAATTTTTCAGCTTTCAATAAAAGGTCCTGTTAACTCCTTGGATCCTAATGCTTCCTACCTATACTTGGCCCAAATATGGGTATTCGGCGTAATTTGAGTGGGTATGCAGCTAGTTGGATAGGTGTCACAACAGTCATGGTGGTGAACAAATTCCACTCACCTCCTCTACACTGTTATTCTCTCTTCCTGCATAAAAACATTTTCGCGTTTTTTGCCATCTTGCAATGCCTATATTGTCATTTGATTAGCTTTACGCAATATAAACAGATTGTTTTTCTTTGCACAGACTCCATGATCCTATCCATTGGTATTTCTACTCAGTGCAACAATAATAACACCAATACATACATTTCCTTATTTGTCTTTTTTTTTTTCATACTCCTGCACATCATGGAACAGCATCCTCTCTGTAGCTGGTACTTTTCCAGTCACAGCCCAGATTACTTCCCACTCACCTATCACTGGAAATAATGCAAAATCCTCTTTCTAAATACCCACTGTGTCTAATCATCCTACATAAGCTTTGTACACTCATGGTTAGTCAATTCCACCACCGGCTTTCAACTAATTTTTCCCACATATGGCAAGTTCCAGTCTCCTGCCTCAGACCATATTTTCCCATGACAGCATGTTCATATACGCCTCCCCTCAACAAAAATTTTTTCTGACTAATGGTGTCATCTGGATCACATGGGTTTAAAAAGGACACAAGGCACTGAAATGGATCATCTACTTCAAGAGAAGACAGAATCAGAGAGATTTCCATTAGAAATCTTTCTAGATCAAGAATCATATCTGTGATCTACACTCACAAAAGAAAACAATGAAATCACAGGCTTACAGTCACCACACCTATAGGGTTCATATAGCACCCTGATGGGCACATCTGAGTGAAAACCATCCTTATTGAGGCAGGTGACCCAATCAGAGCATAAACCAAGAACACAAGTGTCTCACATATGATACTGTCCATTTTCTGGCCTTTTCACTGGTGAGACACCCGGGGTTGACATATAATACCTATTCCTTATTGATCCACATCTCAAGTTGGACCATCAGTACTGTCAATCAAACTTTATTTCATTTGATAGTGACCACTGGCAGTAAAATGTTTTTCAAATATTTTATCCCCTTTTTGTGTTAGAATGAAATTAATTCTTGTCTAATAAGTAATAACTGTAAAGATAGAATGCTTTCTTATCTTATTTAACTTTTATTTGCTCAAAATAGTGGCCAGGGATCACCCCAATTCTTAAAACTTTACGGAAAAATACCTGTTACCTGTGGCACTCAAAACTTTCAGACAAATTCTCCTTGATGCTGATCCCCTTAAAATCATTGGCGAGAACACCTTGGTACGGCTGATACTATCATTTTCAGATATTCTAATTAACAACATGCAGCATTTTTTTTTCTGCCAGTGGTCAGGTCCAATGTAAATATATATTCAACAGCTTGGGGGTGCCTCAGCATCATGCAATAGAATGCGAGCCATTTCATTGGCTTTGGCTGCACTCCCCACATGTCCTGCTACCATATGTGCTCCAAGGCAGCTATGAAATCCCACAAAGTTTTGATAAAGGCATGTGTATATATGTGTCAGAAATAAAATTTAATAACGAATAGAGTCGAACAACAAACGACTACTGAACAAGGCAAACGTATGTAAAAAGTAGCTATGGAGAGTGTGAAAGGAAGTAGGAGAAGAGCCTATGCATTACCTGGTAATTCAACATGTGGCACCAAGATGTCACCATCAGACTTTAGATGTTCCAATAGCATATTTCTGAATTTTCACATATTCTATGCAGGTCACTGTGGCTTCCTTTATAGAAACAATTGGAAATTCTTTATCACTTGGCACTTTTCTATATACAAGAGACCCATCAGAGACAACAATAAATAAATAATTTCCAAATTCTTAACTGAAAAAAATATTCTATAAATACTTAAAAGTGAAATCAAAGGAAGCCTTTCAAGCATCCTCCCAAACTGACCTCTTTACACTGGTGCTGAGTGCCTTTGACATTTTGGGGTTGTTGGCCTACCTCACGCCAACGGGGGGCTCTACCGGGGCGACATGCTGGGAACTGGTGGCAGTGGCTTGAGGGAGAGAGGGCTGACCAGCATACGCTGCGGTCAAGTTCGCTGGAGAACGAGGGGGACTAGTGGTGGTGGGGGGGTTTGAGGGAGACACGGACGAGTCAGACCCGGTGGCACCGCAGGCGAGGCAGACATCAATCAATGCTGAAATATTTATGGAATTTTCATAACAGTTACCACAAACCCCCCCCCCTAAATGTATAATGGGGAACTTCATATCTTTTAAAAATTGTGTAAATCACCCATGACAGTGATGGAAATATCAAAATATATCAAAGACTGAAAACTGCAATACACTAACATATACATACTATGTATCTTCACACAAGAATACATACAGTCCTTCCCAATGCATACATCTTATCATCATCATTGCAAATCACATAAAGAATCTCAACATACTTTTAACATGTTTAAGACAATTGTATACAAACAAGCCTGAGAGCAGAGAGGGGATAAGTGAGAGTGAGAGAGAGAGGGGGGGGGAAGTGAGAGAGAGAGAGGGGGGAGTGAAGGAGAGGGGGGGGGAAGTGAGAGAGAGAGAGAGGGGGAAGTGAGAAAGAGGGGGGGGGGGGAAAGAGAGGGGGGGGGGAAGTGAGAGAGGAAGGGAGGGGGAAGTGAGAGAGAGAGAGGGAGGGGGAAGTGAGAGAGAGAGAGGGGGGGGGAAGTGAGAGAGAGAGAGGGAGGGGGAAGTGGGGGAGAGAGGGAGGTGAAGGAAGAGAAGAGGGAGGGGGAAGGGGGAGGGGGGGGAAAGAAGGGGGGGAGGTGAGAGAGAAGGGGGGGGAAGTGAGAGAGAAGAGGGGGGGAAGTAGAGAGGAGAGAGAGGGGGGGAATAGAGGAGAGAGAGAGGGGGGGAAGTGAGAGTAGAGAGGGAGGGGGGGAAGTGAAGGAGAGAGAGAAGGGGGGGGAAGTGAGAGAGGAGGGGGGGGGAAAGTAGAAGAGAAGGGGGAATGGAAGAGGAAAGGGGGGGGAAGTGAGGAGAGAGGGGGGGGGGAGTGAGAGGAGAGAGGGGGGAAGTGAGAGAGAGAAGGGGGGGAAGTGAGAGAGAGAGAGGGGGGGAAGTGAGAGAGAGAGGGGGAATGAGAGACGAGAGGGGGGGGAAATGAGAAGAAAGAGGGGGGAAGTGAGAGAGAGAGAGAGAGGGGGGAAGTGAGGAGAGAGAGAGAGGGGGGGAATGAGAGAGAGGGGGAAGTGAAGAGGGGGGGAAGTGAAGAGAGGAGGGAAGAGGGGGAAGTGAGAGAGGGAATTAAGAAGGGAGATGAAGGGGAGAGATGAGCGAGGGGGGGAGGGGGAGAGAAAAAAAAGGGAATGGAGAAGAGAGCAGAAGAATAGAACATCCAGGGGGGGAAATGGGGGATAAGAAAAAGAATACAAGAATATTGAAAAAAATACTTTTTATAATTGCTACAAAATATATGAAATTCAACAAATCATATGATATTATATTAAGGGCCAAAGCTCATAATAATCTATAGATTTTTTCAAACTAAAAAAAAAAATCTAACAATATAACTTTCTATAAGCTACTTTATTGGTAAAAAAAAAAAATATAAAAAAA
>NW_023648101.1:0-2500 GCF_015228065.2 Penaeus monodon | reverse complement strand
CTCTCTTCTCTCTTCTCTCTTCTCTCTCTTCTAACCCCCCTTTAAACTTCTCTCTATCCTTCTTTCCTTCCTCTTTTTCTCTCCTCTTCTTTCTCTCTTCTATACACAAACCCCCACACACAATATTATATTATAAAATTAATATATATTTAATATTATATATATATTATTATAATATTATTTATATTATACATCAAATTATGTGATACATATATACATATTATATAATATAATATTAATTATATATTATATATTATATATATATATGTGTGGTGTGGTGTGTATGTGTGTGTGTGTGTGTGTGTGTGTGTGTGTGTGTGTGTGTGTGTTGTGTACTATATATATATATATATATATATATATATATATATATATATATATATATATATATATATATATATATATATACACGAACGAGCATACATGATGAGAGAAGATGCCTTAATTTCCGTCTATTTTTTTCCTCCACGATGCTCCATGTGCATACGAAGAAAAAAATAAGAAATAAAACGTCTTTGGTCTACGACTTTCTCTGAAGTTACGAGCCCTGTCAATACAAAAAAAATACTAAAGCATGTTGATATTTATTTGAAAGAAAAATAAAAACACCTCCGTTTTGTAGGAACTTCCGAAAGTAAAGTTTACTCGGGGTTTACGCACGTGTGGCTCGGCGGAAAGAAAGCGGGCAAAGTCAACTATTAATATTTCTTTGACTGATGACACCCTCACTTACTTTCTTCACTGTATGTAAATATGATATTCCCTGGCGTATAAACACACAATATCATTTAAATGTTTTAAGTACTTTCTTTACTATAATAGTTCATGCTATTGCTACTATCACGTCGCCGACAGTATAAAAAAAACTATCATTATTATTGTATTGTCATTATTATTATCATTATCCTTGTTATCATTGTTTTTATTATTATTGTTATTATTAGTATTATCATCATTATTATTTTTATCATTGCCGTTACTATTATTATAATTATTTTTTATCATCATTATTATTATTATTATTATATTATTATTATTATTATTATTATTATTATATAATTATTATTTATTTGTTGGTTGTTGTTGTTGTGTTGTTGTTGTTTTATTGTTGTTGCTGTTGTTATCATCATCTTCATTATTATTATTACTATAATTATTATTATCATCAACATCAGTCAACATTATTATTATTGTTACTCTTATCATCATCATCATCATCATCATCATCATCATCGTCATCACCATCATCATCATCATCATCGTCATCATCATCATCGTCATCATCATCATCATCACCATCATCATCATCCATACTCATATCATCATCATCATATCATATCATCATCATATCATCATCATTATCAAAATCATTAGAATTTTATGGTGGATTACAAAAAAAAATTTGGTATTACATTTATTAATTTAACTTCTGCGCAATATATAAGGTTTTTAATTCATTCTAACAATTCCCGAAGCTTGCTTCTGTGAATAAATACCGTTCTTCTTGCATAATTACACGAGTCATGAAAAAACACAAGGGAATCATACCAATCTACGTTCAGCGATCTCTCTATCTACCTATCTATCAACTATCTATTTTTCTCTGTTTTTCTGCATCTATGTCTCCCTCTCTCTCTCTCTTTCTCTCCCTCTCTCTCTCTCTCTCTTCTCTCTTTTCCCCTCTCTCTCTCCTTTTTCTCTTCCAACCCCACACACATACACACACACACACACACACACACACACACACCACACACACACACACACACACACACACACATCGTAAGTACAAACTACTTATATATGTATGTAGTAGTATGTAGTATGTAGTATGTATGATGATGTAGTTAATATATATATATATATTATATATATAATATATATATAATATAATTATATTATTATATTTTAATATATATATATATATATATATAATATTATATATATAAAATTATATAAATATATATATATTGTGGTGTGTGTGGTGTGTGGTGTGTGTGGGTGTGGGGGTGGTTTTTGTGTTGTTGTGTGGTGTGTGTTTACACACGTTTTTAAAAAAACGCTCTTGGACATAAACCGAGGCCCACTTATGTGGACTTTTCCCCCGCGAGAACCGGAGGCTTTTTTTTCCTTCGAAACATCTGTTCAATTCGTTAAAGTTGATGGTTTGTAAGTGCCGAGACCAGGGGTTGAGCAGCTGTGCCACGGCCATGATGAAGAGGGCATCTTTCAAAAGGCTTTTTCCCCTGCATGGCACTTTGCCCGGCCCAACAGTCCTGCAAAGGGAATGGGATCTCGATTAAGTTTTTTTTTTTTTGAACTTATTTGGGAGGTAGGATTTGTATATTATTTTATATATACATTTCATACTAATATATAAATATATATATATTATATATAATTATATATATATAAATATATAAATATATAATATATATATATATATATATATTTGTGTGTGTGTGGGGTGTGGGGGGTTTTGGGGGGTGTGTTTGTGGGG
>NW_023648100.1:0-6966 GCF_015228065.2 Penaeus monodon | reverse complement strand
TGGTCCCTCCCCTTCTCTCTCTCCTCTCTCTCCTTCCCGTCTCTCCTCTCTCTCTCTTTCCTCCTCTTCTTCTCCTCTCTCTTCGGGTCTCTATCTTTTCCCCCCCCCCCCCCCCCCCCCCCCCCCCCCTTTTTTTTTTTTTTTTTTTTTTCCTTCTTCCCCTTCTCTCTCCCCTCTCTCTTTTCCTCCCCCTTCCTTTTCTTCTCCTCCCCCCTCCCCTTTTCCTCTCTTCCCCCTTCTTTTTCTCTTCCTTCCCCCCTTTCTCCTCTCTCTCCTTCTTTCTTCTTTTTTTCTGCTCTCTTCTCCTCTTCCCTTTTCCCCTCTTCTTCTCTCTCCCCCTCTTCATCTCTCTTTCTCTCCTCTCCTCTCCTCTCTCTCTCTCTGCTCTCCTTCTCCCTTTCTTTTTTCCCCCTCCTCTCCCCCCTTTTTCTTCTATCTCTCCTCTTTTCTCTCTCGTCCCTTTTCCTTTGTTTTTCTTTTCTTTCCTTTCTTTTCTTTTTTTTCCTCTTTTTTTCCTTTTTTTCCCCCTTTTTTGCTCCCTCTCTAATTTATAATTTATAAAATTTTTTTTTGTAATTTTTTATTTTTAAATTTTTATTTATTTTTCCCTTTTTTTTTAAATCCCAAATTTTTTTTTTTTTTTTTTAATTAAATTATATATATATATATTATTATATATATTATATATATAAAAATTTATATAAAAATTTATTATTATATAATATTATATATATAATTTATTTTTTATAAAAATTAATTTTATATATATTATATTATAATATATATATTATTTTTATTATATAAAATTTTATTATAAAATATATAAAATTATTAAAAAAATTTTAAATTTATTTATTTTTTTTATAAATTTTTAATTTTAAATTTTAAAAAAAAAAAAAAAAATTTTTTAAAAAAAATAAAAAAAAAAAAAAAAAACAAAAAAAAAAAGAAAAGATAAAAAAAAAAGGGGGAAGGGAGTGGAAGGGGGGGGGGAAAAAGGGGGGTGAAGGGGGGGGTAAAGGGTTTGGGTTGGGAGAGAGGAAAGAAAGAGAGGGAGAAAAAAGGGGAAAAGGAAAAAGGAGTGGGGGTGAAAAAAAAAAAAAAGGGAAAAGGGGGGGAAGGGGGGGGGGAAAAAAGAGGAGGAAAAAGAGGAAGACGTAGGAGAAATAAAAGGGAATTGTGGGAAGAAAGAAGTTTTTTTTTTTGCTTTCTTATATGGTGTTTAATATCATACTCTCTCTCTTCTCCCCCCTCTCCTCCCCCTCCCCTCTCTCTCTCTTCTCCTCCCCCCCCTTTTCCCTCTTCTCTTTTTCCTCTCTCTCTCTCTCTCTTTCTTTTTTCTCTCTCTTTTCCATCTCCCTTTCTTTCTTCTCCTTCTTCCCCCCCCCCCCCCCCCCCCCCCCGCCCAACCCCCATACTAATTTTTAGGGGAAGGTGAAATTTAAAAGATTCCATTTTTGGGTTTTATTTGTTTAAAAAACATTAAATTTGAAAAAAAGATCCTTTTTTTCAGCAACTGCAAGTTGTTTTTTTTAAAATTTTTTCCTTTCCCTTGACCCCCCCTCCCCTAAACCCCTTTTGTTTTTTTTTTCCTTTTCTCCTCTCCCCCTCCCCTCCCCTTTCTCCTTCTCTCTCTCTCCCCCTCTCTTCTCCTCTCTCCCCTCTCTCCTCTCTTTAATATATATATAATATATAATAAAAATATATATATATATATAATATATAATATTATATATAAAAAAAAATTACATTATATTACATATTTTTAATATTTAATTAAAATATATTTTATATATTTTAATAATATAAAATATAATTATTTTTATAATATATCATATATAAAACATATATATTTAATATCATAATATATATAATATATAATATATATATAATATATATAATATATATATATTATAATATATATATTATATGTATGTATGAAATTTATTTTACTTTCATTTATATATGATGATGGTAATTAATAGATGATAGATAGATAGATGATAGATAGATGATAGATAGATGATGAAAATATCCAATATTATCATATAATAATATATATATATATTATATTAATATATATATTATATAATTATTTTTTAAATAATATTAATAAAGCGCCAGCCTTTTTTTTAAAATGTTTTGTTACGATAGCAGCAAAGAAAACAAATCTATAAAAAAAAAAAAAAAAAAATAATAAAATAATAAATAAATGAAAAAAAACAAATGACTAATGACAATATGATAATGATAATGCAATAATGAAAACAAAGACAATAATAAATAATAAGAAATGATAATAATGAAACAATAAAAATATTTTGATAAAAAAATATGATAAAACCCCCCTACCCACATATCATGTCGTCACACGCATAAAATTAAAAAGGAAAAAAAAATATAGCTAATTGTGAATTTAATTGTGATGATATCAAATGACGCTGAAAAGGACAAATTTAAAAAAGAAATAGTTTATAAGGTCGCATAACTAAGGGCAGAAACCGAGATGAAAGTCGGGGTAAAACCTCTTTTACAAATGAAAAATACGGGTTTGGGGTATTTTGATATGAAAAAATTAACGGGGGAAGAACTTTCAAGGCTTTTACTAATTTTGATATTTGAGGATTTTTTTTCCCTTTTCTTTTTTTTTAACGTGTGTTCTTTTTTTTTTTTCCCTTTGTGTGTCTTTTTTTTTTTTTACTGTTTTTTTTTTTTTGTTTTTTCTTTTTTCTTGTCTTTTCTTTTTCCTTTTTTTTCTTTTTTCTTACTTTCTCTTCTCTTTTTCTTTCTCTCTTCTCTGCTCCCCCTCTCCCCCTTTTCTCCTCTCTTTGTCTGGTCTCTCTCTCTCCCCTCCCCTTTCTTCTCTCTCCTCTCTCCTCCCCCTCTCTTTCTCTCCTCTCTCTTCCCCCCCTCCCCCTCTCTCTCTTTTCTTTTACTCCTCTCTCTCTTTCTCTCTCCCCTTTTTTTTTCTCTCCTTCTCTCTCTCCTCTCTCTCTTTTTCTCTCTCTCTTTTCTCTCAAATTCCCCCTCCTCTCTCCTCTCTTTCTTTCTTTTCCCCCCCCCCCACCCCCCCCCCAACAACCCCACACACACAACACACCCCACCAACACACACCACACCACAACACAAACACACACACCACCAAACACCCCACACACACAAAACCAAAAACCAAAAACACAAACACCACACACACCACAATACACAAAAACAAACAAAACACACAACACACAAAACCCAAAAACCCCCACACACACAAACACAAACAATATATATAACCCGTAATATGTGTTGTGTGTCTGTCGTCTGTCGCGTCTGTCCTCTCCTCTCTCTCTCTCTTCTCTCTCTCTCCTTAAAGAAAGATATATAAATTAAAATAATATTATATATTATATATTTTTTTATATTATATAATGTTTAAAATATAATAGATTGGGGCTCTCTTTCTCGTATCCCATTTTATCCTTCCGTTTCCCCCCCAAAAGGCAATCCGCCCCCCGCCCCCCCCCCCCCAGGCACCCCCCTCGTCCCTCCGTCAGTGCCACCCCCTCGGCACCTTCCTCGCCCCCCGAAAGCCCGAAGGCCTTTCCCCCCCTTCCCTTGCTGCCTCTCCTAAGAACAGGGGGGACCCTCAAGGGCAGTCGCGTGCTGGGTCCGGTCTAAAAAAAAAAAAAAAAAAAAAAAAAAAAAAAAAATCCCCTTTTTTCATTTTCCCTATCTCTCTTCTCCTCCCCCTCTCTTTCCCTTCTTCGCTCCTTTTATCGCTCTCCCCCTTTTCCTCTTCCCCCTCATCACTTCTCCTCCCCTTCCCCTATTTAATGCTATTTCTTCCCTTTATTTGCTTTTTTTTGTTTATTTAGTCATTCTATTTTTTTCCATTTATTTACTATCTTTTTTATTTTTTATTTTATTTGTTTTTTTTTTTTATTTTTTTTTTTTTATTTCTTTTTTTTATCAATTTTTTCTTTCTTATTTATTTTACAATTTTTATTCAACTGCTATTCTATGAATTTATCTCTTCTCCTCTTTTTCTTTTTCTTTTTGTTTTCTGTTTCTGTTTTTTATTTTTTTAAAATTAGTTTTCTTACCCTTTTTTTTTTTAAACCCCCCCCCCCCCCCCTTTTTCCCCGTTTCTGTGAAAAAAATAATCGAATAAAATTTATCGTAATAATAAACAGTAATTAGTAGTAATAATCATAATGATACTATATATAAACTATATATGTAGATTTTGAATAATCAATGAAAAAAAAATATATCAATGAATAAGATATATGTAATAAAATTATATTATATATATATATATATATATATATATATATTAATATATAATAATATATATTAAAATACATATATAATTTTATTAATATCCTTAAAACAGTAAAAAAATTATATCGGCAAAGGGCTGAGGATTTATTGGAAATCCGGGGGAATTATTGTGTAAATGTTATTAAAGAAAAAAAATAGTAAAAAGATCATGGGAATAATAGATATTAATAAAAATAAACCATTTTTAAAAAAATAAACCATAAAAAAAAAGAATAAAACAAAAAACAAAAAAAAAAAAAATTAATAAATATAAAAATTTATGAAAAAATAATAAAAGACAGGAATTTTTATACAAAAAAAAATGAACATAAATAAATAAACGTCAAAAAAAAACAAGAAAATAAACAAGGGCAAAGAAAACAAAAAAAATGGACAAAAAAAAAGCAATAAAAAGGAAAAAACAAGAAATAAAAAGAAAAAGAAAAAAGAGAAAGGGAAAAAAGAAAAAGAAGAAAATAAACAAAGAAAGATTGAAAACAAAACCCCAATAACAAATTTTTAATAAGAATTCAAAAGGGGATATGTGTTTAAATTGCAACCCCCTCCTTTAAAACTAAATTTATATTTTTAAAACCCCCTTTTAAAATAATATATATTTTAAAATAATATATTTTATATATATATATATATAATATTTTTATTATTATATATATATAATATATATATTTATAATATTAAAATATTTTTAAAAAATATTATATATAAAATATTATATTATATATAATATTATATATATATATATATTATATTTAATAATATATATATATAAATTTTTCTTGTGCAGAAGCGTGAGTTATTCCTCTCTATAATCTTTTTTTCTTTTCTTCTCTTTTTTTGTTAAACCCGTCTTCTGCCCGTCTCGTCTCTGTCCTCTCTTTTCCCCCCCGTCTTTTCGTCTCTGTCTCTCTCTTTTCTTCTGTCTCTCGCTCTCTTTCTCCCTCTTTCCTTCCCCCCCTCTCTCTCTCCCCCCCCCTCCCCCTCCTCTCCCTCTCTCTCCTCTCCTCTCTCTCTCTCTCTTCTCCCCCTCTTCTAATCCCCCTCTTTCTTTTCCCCCTTCTTTTTTTTTTTTTTTCTCCTCCTCTTTTTTTTCTTATCTATCTATCTTCTATCTATCTTTTTATAAAAATTTATCTTTAAAATTTTCTTTTTCACTCTCTCCCTCGTCTCCTCCTCTCTTTGCTCACTCAACCCCCCCTTCAAAAAGTATATGAATGCACTCATCCAAGAAAACAACATAAAAACCCCCCCCCCACACACAACACCACCCCACCCCCCAACCCCCTCACCCACCCCACAAATCCCACCCCCACCCCACACAACACACATTTGCACACGCCCCCCACGCACTCTCTTCACGCACGCGCACAAAGTAAAAAATGGGGAAGGGGAAGGGAAAAAGGGCGAAATTAAAGGTCTTTGGGGAAAGTCAGACTTTTTTAGACACCCTTCCTTAAAATAAGGGAAGGAGGGAGAAAGGATAGGGGGGAAAAAATTTTATAAAAAAAAGATGAAGAAGAAGAAAAAAAAAAAAAATAATTTATATGTTTGGGGGCCTGCAGGGTGGAGGGTGATTATTTAAACCCCTTTTTTCTCTCCTTTCTCTTTTTTTTTTCGATCTCTCTTTTCTCCTCCCCCCCCTTCCTTTCTCTTTCTTTTTTCCTCTCTTTTCTTCTCTCTCTCCTCCTCCTCTCTCTTCCCCTCTCCCTCCCTCTTTCTCCTCCTCTGCTCTCCCTCTCTCCTCTTCTTCTCCTTCTTCTTCCTCTTCTTTTCCCCCAACTTTCCCCCTTTTTCAAATCCCCCCATCCCCGGGCTTCCCCCTCTCTCTCCTCTTCTTTTTTCTCTCCGCCTTCTATTTCTTTCTTTCCCTCTATTTTCCCCCTTTCAAAATTTCTTCTCTTTCTCCGTTTTTCCCTTTCCCTCTCCCTTTTTTTCTTCCCTTTCCCCTCCCCTTTCTTCTTTCTTTAATTTTTCCCCCCGCTTTCCCTCTTTTCTTCCTCCCTTTTTCTCCCCTCCCCCTTTCTTCTTTTCTTTTTTTTTCTTTCCTTTTCCTTCTTTCCCCCCTTTTCCCTCCTTCTTTTCCCTTCCCCCTTCTTCTCCCCATCCCTTTTTTTCCCCCTCCCCTCCCTATTCCCCCTTTTTTCTTCTCCCCCCCCCTTTCTTTTTTTTCCCCCCCCACCCCCCCCCCCTCCCCCCCCTTTCCCCTTTTCCCCCCTTTTTTTTTTTCCCCTCTTCCCCCCCTTCCCCTTTCCCTCCTCCCCCCTCCCCCCCCCCCCCCCCCCCCCTTTTTTTTTCCCCCTTTTTTTTTTCCCCCCCCCCCCCCCCTCCCTTTTTTTTTTAAAAAATTTTTCCCCCCCTTTTTCCCCTTCCCCCTTTTTTTTTTTTTTTTTTCCCCCCCCCCCTTTCCCCCCCCCCCCCCCCCCCCCCCCCCCCCCCCCCCCCCCCCCCCCCTTTTTTCCCCCCTTTTTTTTTCCCCCCCCCAAAAAAAAAAAAAAAAAAAAAAAAAAAAAAAAAAAAAAAAAAAATTTTTTCTTTTTTTTTTTTTTTTTTTTTTTTTTTTTTGGGGGGGGGGTTTTTTTTTTTATCCCCCCCTTTTGTTTTTTTTTTTTTTTTTTTTTTTTTCCCCCCTTTTTCCCTTT
>NW_023648099.1:0-5000 GCF_015228065.2 Penaeus monodon | reverse complement strand
TACGGGGAATGCGAGAACACTTATAGACCTGCAAGGCGCTAAAAACCTCAGAGTGCTTTATTCATGTGATTATAAGCCGGAAATTGGGTGACGTTGGTTCTGCAGGGGAAACTAGAGAAGCCATTGTAAAGTTTGAGTGAGTGTCAGGCAGAATTGCTGTATATGGATAGTACCATGAGTTGAGAATATGGATATAATGGTCATCAAAGAACAAATAGCCATCCTGAAATAGACTTTTAGGCAAGAAATGTTACTACAATAATCATGAGACCATAGTTGGGTGTGCACGAAGAGGGTAAAGATGGGGAAAAATTTCGCCAGTGTGAATAAAAAGAGAGAGAGAGAAAAAAGCTTGCAGAATTTAGTATGATAACAAATTCACGATTTCGAAATCGAAGGAATAGATATGTCAGTGAAACCAGGTGACACTGAGCGATTTAGATGAAACAAAAGTATAGAATGAAGATTGGAAACAGAAAGTGTACTTGAGGCAGGTGCATGCTCGGCTACTACTAGAAGTGATACAAATGAAATGAAAATAAAGCCCCTTCTAGAATTTAAATTTAAGTACAAACGGGGGGGAAAAAAATGATAATAGAATAGAAAAGTAGAAGAAAAAATAAATCCTCGAAGATGTAATCGACTGAAAAAAAAAAAAAAAAAAAAAAAAAAAAAAAAAAAAAAAAAAAAAAACAAGGGAAAACTTTGGCCTCTTGAAACAAAAAACAAAGAAATCGAGACTCCTTTCACACTCCTTTCGCTGAGGAAAATTGAGGAAACAAAAAGAAAGAATAGAAACACGACGAACGAAGTTGAGGTTTATAGCAAAAGAAAGATATGCTCGAACGATGAAATATGAGAAAATGGTGCGACTAGTAATATAAGAGTTTATGATCAGAGTGGAATTGAAAAAGGTAGTGTTTTGGTATCGGGAAGTAAAAGAGATATGTACAGTAAGAAGAAAAAGGTCTGAAAATATATGAAGCAGCAAAAAATGAACGAAAGCTGAAAAAGAAGATATAAGAAATGGATAAAATCAATACGCTGAAAAATTTATGACAGAGCAAATAATCCTAAAGACATTGAATTTGAAATTTGAATTTGAGTTTTGGGAAAAAACCCTAATAAAGTGCTAATAAAGGATCTAAAGATGGTAAATCGAAAGGGAAAAGATTAAATACTAGCAGAATTTTAGAAGAATGGGGATGGGACTGCTAACGAGAAAACTAAAGATCTTATGTGGGAATATTACGGAAATGGAATTAGATATTTTTTATCATCCTTATAAAATAAAAACCCCTAACAAAAACCAGGGCCTATCAAATATTTAGTATACAGAACAACAAGTTTTGTTCCTTCCTTAAAATACTAATCAGAATGCTGACAAATATATCAGAGCAAGCAACGGATATCAATGTGAATTGAGGTTTGGGCAGGGGACTAGATACCTTATGTGAGTATTGAAGTGATAATCAGAGTTTTCGAATTTTGGGTAGAATGTTGTTTACTTTTTTGCCTGTGAAGTTTGAAAAATTTATTATAGAGTAAAGATGATGGAGTTTGATTTTATGGATCAAACTTGGTAAAAAGTTATACATGAATCAGATTATGAAAGTTCAAACTTTAGAAGAATCGGAAACTAAAAAAAAAAAAAAAAAAAAAAAAAAGGAAGTGGCCTTAGACAGGAGTATCCTTTACTCAAAACTGTTGAACATCTACTGTGTAACGTCTACACAAAACCAACACAGCAGACTTTTGAACTAGAAGAGAGAGTACGGTGGAGGGCAAATTCACGATGTCTGGAAGCTTGCAGATGACGAGACAGACGAACTACAAAGAATGGTCGTCATCCTCAAAGAACAATAAAAAAAAAGATCAAAGGCAGTGATAGCTACAAGACGGGAAAGGGAAAATTTAAGGAGGATAGAAGCTGTTTTAGAAAAAAAAGGAAGGAAAAGGAGTTAATGTCTTAAAATTGCGGAGGAGCTAACTACAAATAAAAAGGATAACTCTGTACAAAACTGCAAGGAGGAATTTCTAATCCACGAAAGGATATGTCTGGGGCAGAGTACTGATGATGATAGTGACGATTACCTAAAGTTTTTGAGGAAGCTTTGCTCCCACTGCTAATAAGTATCTGGGGGAGTAAGATCTTTTTTTTACACATTTCTTTATGCAAATTAAGTATTGTGGTAACGAGTAAAACATAAGTATCGTATCTTTAAGGATTTTTTTTAGTTTTCTTTATAAAAATAAGCAAATATATGCGGATTATATTTGATTTCTAGAATAAAGTTCCCTCAGATACTGTAACAATTAATTCAGATCCGTTGCAGTGTCATGCAACATGACCAACCTATTGGAGCTTTGCAATATTGAACAAGAGTCAGATAGTCACGAAACCTTTTTTAGAATTTATTTTGATTTTACGTGAAATCAAATGTTATCATTTTAATGATTATTTGCTTTGCTTTTAATTGTCTCACTTTTCTCCTGAGTGAGAAGGATATTTGATTTGGGGTAAATTGTGGAGCAAGTTATTGAATGATAAAACCCAAAAATATAATGATATACTACATGCAATACTGTAAAAGCATGTAACCCTCGAGGGGAATATGAATATGATCAAGAAAAAAAAAATAGTGATAGCCTGCTAAATTCTGAAAAAATAATATCGAAAAATTATCATTACAAAAAGCGTGGGGAGACTGCAAATTAATTTATGCAATATGAGCTACCCGGCATTCGTATAACAATATGAAGTATGCTTTGCTGAGGAATTAAAGTATATACAGAATTTTAAACGCCGTTTGATCATCTGTAAAAATCGTTTACCAGTTTTTTAATGAAAGACTTATTATCATTATTTGCATTATTTTATTTTTTTATCAAGGGTTATTGATATAATATTTAAATTTAAAATTTAGGAATACATGGGATTCTGTACTTGCTAATTTAGAAAGGGGGTTCTTTAAGTATTTTAACTAGGAGGGGATTATAACAAAGCTTAGTGAAATATTCCATTCTAAAGCTAAATGGAAATAGCGTCATATAATAGAAAAGTTTTACGGAACTCAAATTTACCCCGGCCGTTTGGAGCGAAATAAGTCGAAATAGCCCTTTTGTGTTGAGATATAAAAAAAAGTAAATATTCCTTTGTATGACCCTGTTAATTGAATATTGGTGAGTTGGGTTCGCCTTATTCAACTAGTTTAGCAATATCTTTCTAGGCTCACAGGGTATTGCAAAAACTAGTGGGTGGATAAGTTTTATCGCGTGAGGCCCTCGAAATGCCCATGCTCTTGTTCTACAATATCCTTTATTCTACAATATATACTTTTATTGGTTTTTTTTTCTCAAGGACATGATAAATGTAGTTTATGACTGACGCTGAACTTTGGGATATGAAAAGTGATTATTTTCGAGCTTAATGGATAACCCCCTCCTCCCACACGTAAATGACACTTACACACGTATATGTGTGTACACACATATGGGACACACGCACACACACACCAACACATACACACACACACACACACACACACCACAACACACACACCACACATGCACACACACATACACACACACAACACACAACACACACACACACACATATAAGAGATAAAAATAGATATAGATATAATATATACACTATAATAATACAAAAAATATAATATAATTATTTTAATATAAATAAAAATATATGGAAATACAGATACTATATAATAAAAATATATATATATATATATATATAAATAAAATATAATATATATATATATATAAAAATAATATATAAATAATTAAAATATATAAAAAACATACACCACACACACACACCACACACACACACACACACCCCACACACACACACACCCCACACACACACACACACACACAAAAAAATAATAAATATAATATAATAAATATAGATAATTTTATGATAATAACACATATATATAGTATATAAATTTGAATAATAAAAAAATATAATATACAATATAAATAAATATAAATAAAAAAAAAATAAATAATAAGATACACACACACATACACACACCCACACACACACCCCACACACACCACACACACAACACACACACACACACACACACACAAATATATATAGAATAATAATAATAAATATTATATATATTTTATAGGTTATATACAATTTTAGAACACAGATAATATAGTATAATTTGAATATATATAGAATATATATAGATATGATAAGAGAGATATAAGATAATATATATATATATATATATAAAATGGTATATATAAAGATAATATTAATTATAGATAATATAAAGTATATAGATAGATTAGAGAAAATTTGGGGTGTGTGTGTGTGGGTGTGTGTGTGGGTGGGGGTGGGTGTGGTGGGTGTAGATATATGGTGGGAAGAGAGGAAATAATAGAAATAGAATATATAAAAAGAAAATAGAGAAAAATAGATAAGACATAACAACACCACACACACACACACACCCACACCCACCCCACAACACACACACACAAAACAGACACACACACATATATAGATAGATAGATAATAAAATAAAAAATATAGAATATAGAGAGAATAGTATATATATATATATATATATAGATATAATATATATAGATATATAGATATATATAAAATAGATATTGATATATACATTTATATATATATATATATATATTAAGTATATTATATAAAAATTATAATATATTTAATATATATATTTTATAAATATAATATTAATATATATTATAATATATATAGGTGTGTATGGGGGTGTGGTGTGTGTGTGTGTGTGTGGGTGGTGTGGTGTGTGTGTGTGTTGTATTAAATTAGATAGAAGTATATATGATAAATATAGATATATGAAAATAATATAGAGAGATATATATACCACACATATATATAATACACACACACACACACACACACACACACACAATACACACACACACACACACATAAAATATATATAATATAAATATATATA
>NW_023648098.1:0-6967 GCF_015228065.2 Penaeus monodon | reverse complement strand
GCGAAAGTGACCCCGGGGCATGTGGTAGGGAAAAGGGGAGAGGAAGACCGGGTCGACCAGGCGAAGGGCGGGTGGGTAGGTTGCTGTCGCAGTTAATACTATTTGTGTTTGGAGAGAAAGAACGTGAATGGGTGTCGGGAGTGTAGTAGGAAGGGGGGTAGCGGATTGTTCGTGTCGTGGACTTTTCTGCCGTAACCAGAGCTTTGTGGCGGGAAGAGTGAAAAGTAGGGCCTCTCAGGTAGTCTCGGGTCATAACAAAACCCGCTCTTTTAAAGACAAGGGAACATGGAAAAAGAGCATCAGAAGAGTTTGGGTTTGATCATTCAGAATTATCCGCCACGTCAACAGCAAAGGTCATTAGCGTCGATCCCTTTGATAGATGGAAATATTAAAATATTAAAACTTTAAAAAATGCATAAAGAATATCTTACACATAACAATAAATATTATACTAAAAATCAAAGCATAAAATTATATTCTAAATGTATAAATTTATTGCATAAACATTATACATAATTAAATCCCTAAGGAAACTAATAAGACCTATGTCACAATCCTCCCCCAATAATTTAATAGTGTATATAGGGGAGACAAGTACATACGTCTTTAGTCTCAGAATGTTGCACATCTTTCCACTGCATGTGCAACCGTTAATGGCTTTTGGCATCTCTCACAAAGGATTCACTTTAGGCATCATGGGGCCATTTTGTGTGCCCAATTCTTAGTATTGTTAATACAACTTCTACTTTTCGGTTGGGATGGATGCTGGTCACCCAAATACTAAGTTCATCTCTAATCTCTCGCAGTTGTTTCTAGAGGTATGCCTCCATTGTTCCTTCCATTAATTGCGAAGACAAATCCTGATGCTGGGTTTCAGTCGGGTGTGGGAGAGGAAAAACGAGCATACAGGGCTGAGCGGCAGCTACCTTGGCCTTCCGATCAGTTTGCTCGTTCCCACCGATACCAATATGCGCTGACACCCGACATAGAGTTATCTTTTTATGTGTTGACATAAGGGGCAAGCCAATCTTGGACCCCCCTCACTACTGGATGTGATGAGTTTAAGCTCTTGATTCCTTACAAGGCACTACGAGAGTCATAATATATTACAGTACAATGGTTTGAAAAGATCTTTTGTCATCTTAACTGCTGCAAAGTGGCATGTAACTCTGCAGTAAAGATCGATGTGCCAGAGAAAGACTGGCAAATGCAGTTTTCCTTCTGCTCACTACTGCAAAGCCTACACCATTTTCAGATTTAAAACCCATCTGTATATATTGCAGCTGACCCTTGAGTATATTGAAGAAACTCTCTTGACTTCTGCTTCGGATCTCTCCCCTTCCCAATTCCGACCAAATCCAGCTCGACTTGATAGTCCAAGGGGAAATTGGGGAATTCCAACAGCCAGAACCTTACTGAGATTTAAATCAAGATTTTCCACAAGATTCCTTATTTTTCCCTACCATAGGATCAGTTTTCTTCAAGGGGGTTGAAAAACCAATCTGGATGTAGGAGATCCTGGAATCCTTTGTATTTTCGTGAGTTAAATCAGGTTCATGTAGTCCCGGTGTAATGAAAGAAGTGGTTCTCACTCTCAGCATGTAGGGACCCACAGGTGAAGACCTGAAAGCCCCGTACAGATTCTGAGAGCTCATTATAACCGAGTCCAACACCCCGGAGAACAGTGGGAGTTACAGATGAATTAAGCCTCACATCCATAGTCAAATTTGCTACGAATAAGCGTCGGTAAAGCCGCAGAAGCGTTGTGCGGTCTGCACCCCAAGATAGATGTGAAAGAACCTTCAAATATTAAGTGCTTTGTAAGCCTTCCCTTTTTTAAGTGTTTGATGTGAGACACCCATGTAACCCTTTGAGTAAAAAATTAGACCCATGTACTTCACCTTTTGGACAAATTGCATTTGGGGTTTGCTCCTAAATAGAGGGAAGGATGGAACTTTTCTCGTTTGTGGAAATGTATAGCCATGGTTTTGCTTTAAAAAAATTTTAAAACCCCCGGTATGTTGCCACTGCACAACCCGATTTATTGCAGTCTGCATGTGTCCTTGCACATCCTGTAAGCTTCCACTACATGTAGCAGTATAGTGTAAAGTCATCCACTTTCATATTACATGAGACAGCACTTGGAACAATCTTACAATGTCATGTATAGCAATGGCAAACAGGGTCACACTTAAGACACTTCCTTGTGGGATCCCTTCCAGTGATCTTCTAGGTTAGAGAAATTGTTTCCCAACCCCAAAAACTAAACTTCCTTTTAGTAAGGAAGCTTGTATGAGGTAGGTAAATGTCCTCTTAAACCAATGTCATACAGCCCTTTTGAGTATGCCATGTTTCCAAGTAGTATTGTAAGCCTTTTCAAGGTCAAAGAAAAACTGCCAACATGCACGTTGCTGTGCGAAGGAATCCTTTATAACAGTTTCCATCCTCACAAGTGCATCTGTGGGCGATCTCAATTTTCTAAAACCATATTGATATGGGGTCAGCAGTTTTTTCTTTTTCTAGCAGCCATGCAGCCTGAAGTTTACCATTTTCTCCACAGCTTGCAGATGCAGCTGGTGAGAGAAATTGGTCTCGGGTCTTTTTGCAATGGATCAAAAGTTACATTGCGTGGCATCGTTTCAAAATGCCTTTAAAGCAGCTTTTCTTGCTCGACAGCTTGTTGGCATTCATCAGACCACCATGGTACCGAAGGTCGACGGTACTGCTCTTAAATTTTGGGAATGGATGCTTCAACTGCAAGGTGAATTCGTGATGTGAATTTATTTACAGCACCTTGAACACACTGGATATCATCACAGATCTTGCAATACTACAGTTTATCTAAAAAGATTCCTGTCCGCATGTTAAAGTCTCCATCTCTGCACTCCATTGGCTGAAATACCATTCAAGCTCCCCAAAAGTATCCTGACGTACCATTTCTGCCCCCTCCTTTTTGAGGTTCATTATCAAAGGTCCCATAATGGGCTTGAACTGGAATCCTCCCCGGGAAATGTGACGATTTTCCTGATCATAATTTTTGTAGGCATACACAAGCTGGGTTACATGAAGCTATCAGATGTTTGCAGTTCTTCCCATTTTGCATGAATTCACTGATAGTTCCATTGGATTGGGGTATCCAGTTTGGAAGCACCTGTGGTCAAGGTTTGCCCTACATCTTTAGGCTATAGACCCCTCACTACTCCATTTCTAGTGGAACAGCTCACCAGTTTCAGTAATTGGGCTGACGTTTAATGGTCGTGGAAGAGTGTGTGGTGGAGGAAGTATTAGAGGGCAAAGGACTACCTGGTTGTGCAAACAGCACGCAGGCATTACCAATTCTTCTTTTTCAAATTTGTACCTTTTGCATTATTTAGAAGAAGGTTCATGAGCTTCTTTGCAGTGGTAACAGCATATTGGGCCTGAACAGTTGTTATCTCCTTCATGACCTGTTGTAACACACTTTACACACTCTTGGTTGTCCATTTTCTTTAAAGCGGCGAGAATTGGCTCCATGCCCATAACCTAGCAGGGGAAGGGTTTGGGCCCAAACATATGGCTTTATCTTAAGGTGGTACCATGCCAACTTAACTAATTCTGGAAGGACTAACTTTTCAAAAGTTAGAAGGAGAGCTGGTGTCGACTGTTTCAAACCATCAGCTTTCTTCTGAAAACGTTTTACTGCCACTACATTAAAATTCATTGGTTCCTCAAACAGTTTCTCCACAAATTACTTGATCAGGTTCGGGAAAAGAATTCCCTTACAGTGATTTAGTGTTTTGTGAGAAACATGATGCATGACCCCCAGGAATGTCACAATCGCACGTAAATGGTCACTTTCGTCTGGTGACGAAACCTAAAATATCAGGCTAACATCCGCTGTGGGGTGGATGCGAGGATCACTTTGACACCCCAAAAACTATTTTTCCCGATGTATTTAAAAAAATATCAAGATCCATGATTGGTACACCATCAATGGTCTTCACTATTATGTACTTACTATATGAGATACTTTCATATTTACCAGGTAAGATTTCCTTAGTGGATTGAGGAGGACTTTCGGTAACCATTATGAAGTGGAAAGATTCCAGAGTGACAACATGTGGTGTTCCAGAGGGAATGGCCAGGGGATTGCGTAGATCAGGGAGCTAGATCTTTGTAAAATTAGTAAAAATCATACAAATTAGAATTTTTCATTTCCTCATCCCCCCCATCATGGAGTCCAACGAGGGGAAGCTTAGTTGGGGCTCAAAATCTTCCCAACAGCCACCAGGGGGAATGAGGAAATATAACGCAACCACTATTTTAGTACTGATGGCAGTCACGGGACCTATGCGCTACCGACTAAAAAAGTGCCTACTTGACCCTAGCCATTTTTGACCAGTGATTGATTTGACCGGGCCTTGATCAAGCCACCGTCTAACCAGAATAGAGGACCAAAGAGGTGTGTTCTAGTTGCAGGGTGCAGCGTGCAGCATCGCTCAACATTCAGGACTTTTGTCTCTTAGTAATATGGGACGCCCCGCACGGTAAACACACGTAGGAGAGTTCTCTCGTCCAAGATGGAACGAACCAGAGGTGGGTGCACCCTCTCTATAGGTCTTGGTGCACCCGGAAGCCATTTTGGGGTCATCCCTCACTGATGACCCCTCTAGTATGGGTAGCCCTTTTGGTTTCCGGCTCACCAGATCATTGGGACCTCAAGCCCTTACACCGCGGCAAGGCTCCCGATAGGGGGGGACTTGGGTAGGTGTTCGTAACTTGTGTTGCTAGTGCTTCTCTGAAGGGATTGCTTCAGAAGCAGAAGTTTTGTTTTGGGATGAATCCCACAGCTTACCACCACTGTAACAAGGCCCATAGGCGATCGTGTGCCGACTGAGATATGTCTGGCGAGATGCAGAGATTGGGCAGCAGCGAAGGTGTAGTAAACTCCGTGCCAATGGGAGCGGTTTATTGTGGAGAGAACGGTATTACTGACTGACAGAGATTCTTTGGTCAGGTTTAGGGCTGTGGTGTGTGCGGGGTATGGCCACCCACACACAGGTTTGTGTGTGGTGTGTGTGTTTTTGTGTGTGTGTGTGTGTGTGTGTGTGTGTGTGTTGTGTGTGTGGTTTGTGTAGTGTGTGTGGGGTGTGTTTGTGGGGTGTGGGTGTGTGTGGGTGTGTGTGTTGGTGTGGGGGTGTGGGGGGTGTGGGTTTTTGGGGGCCAAATACCACCACCCACACACGAAAACCCCCTAAAACCTTCCAGAAAGAATTCGTCAGTCAGTAATACCTTTTCTCTCCAAAAAAAAACCGCTGCCATTGGTCACGGATTTTTAATACCCCTTTGGGGGGGCCTCCCCAAAAATTTTCTGCATCTCGCCGGGGACAATCTCAGTGGGCACACGATCCCCCTATCGGCCTTGTTACAGTGGGGGTAGCTGTGGGTTTCACCCCAAAAAAAAAATTCTGCTTCTGAACAATACCTTCAGAAAACAGCTAGCAGAACAAGAAACCCCACCTACCCAAGCCCCCCCCTATCGGGACCCTTTCCCGCGGTGTAAGGGCTTAAAGGTCCAATGATTGGGAGCCGGACCAGAGGGCTCCCCATACTAGAGGGGTATCAGGGGAGGGATGACCAAAATGGCTTCTGGTGCCCCAAGACCATAGAGAGGTGCACCCACCTCGGGTTCGTTCATCTGGACAGAGAGAATCTCCCCGGGTTTACCGTGCGTGGCGCCCAATACAAAGAGAAAAAAGCCCGAATGTTGAGCGGCTGCACGCTCCCACCCTGCAACTGCAAACACCTCTTTGGGTCCCTATTTGGTTGACGGGTGGTTTGATCAAAGGCCGGTCAAATCAATAGTGGTCAAAAATGGGGGGTCAAGTAGACTGTTTAGTCGGTAGCGCATAGGTCCCGTGACTGCCATCAGTACTTATAGTGGTCTTATTTTTCCTCATCCCCCTGGGCGTTGGGAGTTTTGGCCCCAAACCCTTAGCCCCCCTCGTGGACCCCATGAGGGGGGTGAGGAAATGAAAAATTCTAATTTGTAGATTTTACTAATTCAAAGATCTGCTCCCTGACTACGAAACCCCCCTGGCCATCCCTTTGGAACACCACATTTTGCACTCTGGAATTTTCCCCCTAAATGGTTACCGAAAAGTCTCCTCAAACCCCTAGGGAAAACTTACCTGGTAAATATGAAAGTACCAATGTAATACATAAAAGTTAAGACCTTGATGGTGACCCAAACATGGACTTGATTTTGAAGTCATCGAAAAAAAGTTTGGGGTGTCAATTGCCTCGCACACCCAAAGCGAGAGTTAGCCTGAATTTTGGTTTCGACCCGACGAAAGTGACCCTTTACGTGGATATGTGACATTTTCCCGGGGTCATGACATGTTTTCCCCAAAACACTAAATCACTGTAAAGGGAAATTTTTTTCCCCAGACCTGATCAAGTAAATTTTTTTGGGGAAAGTTAGAGGAACCAATGAATTTTAATGTAGTGGCAGTAAACGTTTTTAGAAGAAAAGCTGATGGTTTGAAACAGTCGACACAGCTCCCTTCTAACTTTTGAAAAGTTAGTCCCTTTCCAGAATAGTTAAGTTGGATGGACCCCCTTAAAATAAAGCCATATGTGGCCACCCTTCCCCTGCTGGGTTTGGGCATGGAGCCAATTCTCGCCGCTTTAAAGAAAAGGACAACCAAGGTGTGTAAAGTGGTTACAAAGGGCTGAAGGAGATAACAAAATGTTTAGGCCCAAAATTTTGTTTCCACTGCAAAAAAGCTCATGAACCCCTTTTAAATAATGCAAAAGGTACAAAATTTTGAAAAAGAAGAAATTGGTAAAGCCGCGGTGTTGCACAACCAGGTAATTTCCTTTTTCCCCCCCCCCTTTAATAAAAAATTCCCTCCACCCCCAAAAAAAAAAAAAATTTCTTAAAAGGGGGGGATTTAAAAACGTTCAAAAAAAAATTTTAAAAATA
>NW_023648097.1:0-6968 GCF_015228065.2 Penaeus monodon | reverse complement strand
GTGCCTGACCTTTTTACTTCAGGGGCTTTTTCCTGCCTAGCAGCGGGGGCCCCGTGGATGTGGTGGCAGCTGGAGCTGTCACCGTTGAGGCCTTGGACCCTTAAATTTTGGCTCCAAAGACCTTACTTTGGGAGGGGGATCTCCTCAATAGCCCTCTCACTCCTATCCGTTTTGGGAACAACTCACCGGGGCAGGTCAGCAATTTCCGCTGGGGGTTAAAAAGAAAGGGGCAGAGTGTGTGTTGTAAGAAGCTTTGGGGGCAAGGGTTGGTGGGAAGGGGGTTGGGTAAAACCCAAAACAAAGGCCTTACGCTGTGCAAATAGCACACGGGCCGGCGCTTTGCCTCTGGAAAACTAACTTTCCCCTTGCCCTTATTCCCAAATTTTTTCCTTTTTTCAAATTTGTATTTTTTACACTGCTTTGAAGAAGCTTTATGAGCCTCTTTCCCTGGTAAAGCATATTGGACTGGGCAGTTTCATCTCCTTTGATGACCGGGTTTTACCACCCTTACACATACTCTTGGTTCCCCCTTTTCCCTTTAAAAGGGCCAGATTTGCTCCAGCCCAAAACCCTGGCAGGGAAGCACCGCATGGGGTTGGGGGCCCAAAATATGGGGTTTTTACATTGAGGTGGTAAACCCAAATTTAAACCCGTTCGGGAAAGGGACAAACGTGTTAAAAGTTAGAAAAAGAGCGTGTCGACTTTTTCCAAACCCAAAACTTTTTTTCTTAAAACGTTTTACTCCCCACTGCATTAAAATTCTATAGTTCCTCTAACAGTTTCTCCTCGAATCCCTCATCGGTCTCGGGAAAAAAAATTCCCCTTTACCTTTTGGGGTTTTTTGTGAGGAGAAAATAAACTTGAGCCCCGGGAAATGTCCATATCGCATACGACGGTTAAAATTTTGGATGATTTATTTTTTACAGGATGTGGAAAATTCTATTTTTCGGTTACCAGTGGACCACGTGGCTGTTTCCCACATGGATCCAAAATGTCCCAAATAAAAACCAACCCGCTCAGCGAGGGCGGGGTTTTCACATTTTATACTGACCCGTTTGACGAGAGTTCGTGTGAAGCACCCAAAAACGGGGTAGGGTCAGCTCCGCCCCCCCTCCCGGGCGAGGGGGTCACCCGCATACCGCGTTTAACCCTTTAGAAAAGTCTGGGTCGCGTAGCGTGTGTTCACCCCTTTCGTGTGTTTGCGTCCCTGTCAGCCACTGTACTAGAGTAAAAAAATCTGGGGGCAGCGGGGGCCGTTGCATTTTTTTGGCATAAACCGAACACACCACCCCCGAAGAAAAATTCTCGACCGCTAAAAGACATGTCGAAGAAAAAAAAAAACCGTAAGTACACGTTGGGGGCCCCCTTTCTTATTTTTTTTTCCTTCCTTCCCCCATACATGTTTTAAAGCCGTTTTTTTTTTGTTGGGTTAAAAGGTGCTAAGGACAGAAAAGGGTCTTCTCCATATTCTTCCCCCTCGATCGCATTTCCGGCGATCGGTATGTGATAAATAAACATGAATATCGTTCTTTTTAAAAGTAATTATTATTTCTCTCTTTTTTTAGAGATTTATATTGTTTCACTAAACGAATTTAACGCGTTCTGATTTTATCTTACGCGAATATCATTTCTTTTTTACCCCTCGTTCCTAACCTCGCCCCGCCCTATTTTCCCCCTTTTTTTCGCTTAGGCCCTTTGGGGGAAGAAAAAAGGTCGTTTTTTTGACCTGACCTCATTTTTCTCTTTTCCGGTGGGTGGGGCGTGGGTAGGGTAAAATGCCCCGCTATTTTACCCCTGTTTTTTGGTTGTTATTTTTTGACGCCTTTGGGGGAAATTAACCATGCTCGTTACTTGCCTTTGGGGCAGTTCTTCGGCGCTAAACGAAGATGAAGGGAAAATTCTTTAAAAAATTCTTTGTTTAATATAGTGTAGGTCTTCCCTCATATCAAAGTGCACAGAATTGCCCGATATTGCCCAGGGTTCGTAAACGCCTCGTTCGAAATTAGGTGCAAAAAAAAAAAATTTATTCGTTCGGCCCCTTTTTGAGTCGGTGTGACCCGGGGTTAGTCCTTTAATTTAAATGTGGGCTAGGGTTTGAGCTAGAATCTTATTCGTTTTTTAATCCACCTTTCTCACCCTCTTTAAGTCGTACTGCGTCACTCTGTCGAATCATTTATGTTGAATTCAGTGTGGTAGTTGAAAAAATCTTTAAAAAGCTACATTGCTAATTTTCTTCAGTTTTTTTATAGTGAAGCTAATTTCGTGTTTTTGATTTTATTCTTCTTAAAGCTAGCTGTCACCACACACCATACACACACACCCTTTGCCTCACTCAGACCGCGGGAAAAAAATACTGACCCTTTTTTTATTAATAAAGGGTGGTTGGTTTAGTGCCGGCGTAAAGAATTTTTTTTTGATCTCTTTGCCCCAATTTTGTCGTCGTGACGAGTGGTTTGTCATAAATAAATTACATCTATTTCTTTCTTTGACGACTATGGGTTTAAATAGATCTTTGCGGATCGCCGATGTCGTTCCCTTTATCTTTTTCCCTATCTATCAGAGATGGGGGGTAGTTCAATCAGGTCTTCGCGGACCGCTACTGATCTCCCCTTTATTTTCTTCTTTTTTCTTGTGAAAGTAAAACACAAGTTTAAAAAAAAGCGAAAATAAGTTAAAAAACCCATTAAAAACCGCAATTTTTTTAAATCACCGGCTAGTGGGAGATAACACCCCTTTTTCTCTGTTGCCTTCTTTTTCTCTTACTTGGCCCCCTTACGTGTATATCTGGGTCCCCGACTTTATATTGCAGTTGGGCCGACACCGGGCCCGAAGGGGACCCCTTTGGGTGCTGGAGAAGGACTCATCGGTCGCCCCTAGGCCCACGGACCAGGATTTTTTGTCAGAAAAGGTGTTAAGCCGTCCCAGTGTAGTGGACGGGTTTTGGGCCCGCCGGGACGCCCCGAGTTGCCCCCCCCCCCCCGAGACGCCGCAGTCCATTCACTCCAGGGGCTCGTAGCGCAGGATATGAAACTTACGAGGACGAGCAAACCCCCCCAGATGGACCCGGACGAGATTGTGAGGACGGGTGGACGAGGACGCCGCCGAGTTAGGGCCTGAAAGGGAAATACGGGAGGTCAAGATGAATCCGAATCAAGGAGGAAACCCGTCAACTTTTCCCGGGGCGGTGGGCCGAGGACGGGCGATTCACCCAAGACCCGGGGGATAAAAACGACGGGACGGCGCCACGAAGATGCCCCAGGGGCGACGCACGAGAACGAGACGACCCCCAGTTAGGTCACCCCCGAAAGGCGCCCCGAGGGCGAGGGGCGAGTAGGTGGCCGAGCAACATAAAAATGGGGATAAATTTTATTTCTGTTACAGGGTTTTTGGAAATTTATTTCGGGTTTCCAGTGGACCCCCGTGGCTGTTTTCCCAGTGGATCCCCAAAAGTCCCCAAAAAAAAACCACCCACTCAGTGAGGGGGGAGGTCAAAATTTTATTCTGACCTCGTTTTTACCCAAAAGTTCGTGCTAAGCTACCACCCCCTGCTAGGGTCGGCCCTCGCCTCTCTCCTGTGGGTGACCATGCCTCCACGCGGCCCGATTGCCCGTAAACTAAACATGTCGTGTTCTTTACGTGTGCGCCAACTCTCAGAAATAAAGAGTCAAGCCCTTAAAAAGTATAACCCCACCCTTGTTCACCATTTTACTAAGGTTAAGCCTTTTTTAAAGGTCACTCTCGTTGGTACAAAACCTCAACTTCGGCTACCATCTCGTTGGGGGTGATGCGAGGATCACGTTACATACTTTTAACAATTTTTTGATGTACTTCGAAAATATCAAAATCCCTGATTGATACACCATCAATGGGCTCACTATAGGTACTTATTATGAAATGTTTTTCATATTTCCAGGGAAGATTTTCTTAGGGGTTGAGGGGACTTTTCCCCTTCTTACCTGTTTGGGAGCACGGAAAACCCTTAAAAATTCCCTCTTTCCCTTTGGAAGGGAAAGGTTCCAAGTGACAAAACGTGAATTCCCGAGGGAAGGGCCCCCGGGGGTTGCGAGGTCGTCAGGAGAGAGCTAGATCTTTGTAAATTTGATCTCATAAAAATTTTGGAATTCTTCATTTCCTCCCCCCCCCCACCCACCATGGAGTCCAAAAAAGAGAAGCTATATTTTGGGGTTTCAAAATCTCCCAACACCCAAAAGGGGTAATGGGAAATATGCGCCCCCCCTATTCGTACTGATGGCGTCGCGGGACCTTGCCTACCAAACTAAAAAAATAGGCTGCTTGACCCTAGCCATATTTGAAACCCCCGATTGACTTGACCGGGGCCTTTATCAAACCCCGTCTAAACCCGAAAAAGGGCCAAAGAGGGTGTTGCTAGCTGCGGAGCAGCATGCGCATCGCTCAACCCCCAGGCCCGTCTCCTGGTAATACGGGTGCCCTGCACGGCAAAAAACATGGGAGAGTTCTCCCTGTCCCAATGGAAAGAAAACCCGGGTGGGGGGCACCACCCCCCTCAAAAGGCCTTGGTGCACCGGAACCTTTTTGTCTCATCCCTCACTGGTGACCCCTCCAGTAGGTAGCCCTCGCCCCGGCTCACCAGATCTTTGGGGGCCCTCAAGCCCTCCCACCGCGGCAAGGGGGGTTTCCCGTTAGGGGGGTCATGCCCCCAGGAGACTTAATAGGGGGGACTGCTCCTTCTCGGGGTATTATGTTTTCATGCTCCCAAAGCACAGCTGGCAAAAGAGGCTTGTTTCCCCCTGGTAGAGAAAACATTCCCTTTTGCATTTAAATAGCCAATGCACCGCACTGTGGAAAAAGTTTTTTTTCTAGCAATTGAGATTCACCGGGCTGGGGGGGCCCCTAAAGCGTAAATTGGTCAGCAAAGCCAGGCTGTGGGAGCTTAGACACAGCCAGGTCTGGGGATACTGCACCGCAAGACCGAGAAATCATAGGGGTTTCTAGAGATTTCAATCCCACACCACCCCATCCGGGCTCCCTGCGGGGCACCGGATGCAGAGCCAACTGCTTGAGACTTTCCCTAAGATCGCTTTCCAAATAGCCAAGACCCAACACATTTTTCGAAGGGGTCCTAGACCTCACCTTGGCCACTGCGGTCTGGTGGGAGAATTAGATAGTAGGGTTGAGAGACTTCAAAGGGGACCATTATGGCACTGTTACTACCCTCAGGATGCTGGCCCACCCCAAAGGGCCCTGAAAAGCCTTTCAGAATGCCTGGCCCACTTTTTAGAAGAAATAACCCCCATAGAGTGAAACGTGGGAGGGGTTTGAAGTCACTTTCGTGCCATAAATCAAAAAGCCTCACAGAGACTATACCTTAACTCAGCCATGGTCCAGGAATATAAGACGCCTTACTTTAAAGATGAGTTAAAGGAAGTCAACCACAGAGGAGCATGCGTAAAAACTTTCCCAAGGGAAAACCCCTGACAACCAGCCTTCTTAAGGGAACAATTAGGGAACCAAGGGGAAAACCCCCATAGGATCAGGCAGAAAAAAAATTTGGGTGGAATGGTGTGAGTCCTTTACCACTGAACCCCCCTTACAAGCTGTGCAACAGGTCAGGCGAGCTACAGTCTCACCCCGAGGTGTCACCCACCCCTTTAAATCAGAACAAACAGTGGTGCTGAGTTCTCTTGAGAAAAGTAACAACAGTTTCCCCCTAAAAATAGGGAAACCAAGAAGCCTATAACCAGGGACTTGCTCATATTAAAAAAGGGCAATCGACCCGATATCCCGATGGGGGAATAAAAAAAATCCTACAAAAAAAATTCTTGCACAACCCATGGTTCTATGGGATCTTTATCCCATAATTTCCCACCAAGGACTGGCTTTTCTCTCCTCACTGCCTGGGAAAAGGGGCCGGAGAATGGTACTAAACCGACTCCAGGGGAAAAGGGGACCCAATAACCCCCCCTGGGTTTCCAGCAAAAACCACTTTTTTAAAGCCAATCAGCACTCTCACGTTGTATATATTCCTAACCTGGAAAAGGCTTTTGAATTAGAAAGTCCTTTTGCTATTCAGGAGCCCTGATCCAAAAAGGGGATCAGAGGAAAGCTCTTGGCTTGGATAGGTGACTATTCAAAACGAACCCAAAATCAGATTCCAAGGTCACCTATCACGCACATGCCACTAGAAAAATGGAACACCAAGGGGGGGGTCCTCGTCCCAAATTTTTCAACCCCAATGTTCTGATCCTCCACAAACCCCAGTGGGGTGAGTTATTTCCTATGCAGAAACCTTGTAATCATCTCCACTGGAGCACACTGCCTAAGTAAATCCAGCGCTGCCTGGACTTTGTATCTAGGACGCTGTAGGACGGACTAAAGATCTCTGCAGCCCCAAATCCCGAGACAAAATTCAAAGGGCCAAGTCTGAGGAATCCAGGGGAAAAACTTTGGGAAAGGGTCGGGGCTTTTTCCCAATACTTGGGGTAATGATTCCAGACCCTTTCCTTTGAAAAAGGAGGTCCCCGTATTTTTATTGGGCCGAACTGAAGCAAGACTGTCTGTCATGAGAGCCCAAAGACTGGGGGAAAATGCAGCTAGACATAAAGCACTAAGATCGTTGTATGTACATGCCATTGCCCCCCTTGTGGACTATGCTTGTCTTCCTGATTGCCCAAAACCAAAATTAAGAGAAAAATTTAAAAACAGTTCAAAATGAAGCTGCCAGGGTCATTTGGGTGCCCCCAAAATGGACGAAGGCCCCCACCTCCTCGTGAGGCAAACCTTCTCCCCCTGGCTCACGAACTGATCTAATGGCAGCCGTTTCTTTCAAAGGGCATCCAAGCTCCAGGAACACAAACTGAACAAAAAAACTCAGACCCTAGAACAAGCCCAAGCTGTTTGCAAACAAATGGCTGTCTCACACAGCCAGGGTGCTGATATGTATCAGCTCAAGAAAAACTCTTGCAAAAGGAAAGGCTCCCCCCACCCCG
>NW_023648096.1:0-6968 GCF_015228065.2 Penaeus monodon | reverse complement strand
CTATGGTGGGGTTTATGGAATAATTTTATCTGGAGAAATGAGTGTTTTAGTATATCATTCCATTGTTTACGAATGTTAAAACGTACATTTCCAGTTATGGGAGTTTATTTGTAGTGGCAATTTTGTCTTTGATGATCAGTTTAAAATTTAAGAAGTTAGTGAGAAGAAGAATTTCATTATTGAATAACGTCTAAGTGGTACATATATTAAAGACCCTATTTAATAGAAAGAATGCAATTTTGTATTTTGTGTGTTACTAAGGAATTCATCCCTAAACCTGTAAGTTTATGGTAAACAGGGGTATATAAACACCATTATCTTTTGTAATTAGGATGTCAAAAAAGGTTTGGGTTTTTTTGCTCCATTTCACACATAACCTAATACTGGCGGGGTTGGGTGTTTAGGTTGTTGAGAAACTATTCAACATGTGATTTGTGTTTAAATAGCATGAAGTTGTTGTCAACAAAATAGAAAACTGCCTAAATTGGGGAGGACACTGTTGTAACCATTTACTTCATGGTGGCATAAGAAGGCATTGGCATATCTAGGCCCAATTGGTGAACCCATTGGAACTCCGTCAGAAATGAGAATATAATTGTCTATTGTAATAGAAGACTGAAACTTTTGTTGCTAAATTTATTTATTTATTTTTTTTATTCCAAACTGAGTTAGAATGTCAGATATCCTATCTGTAATAATTTACTTTGTGAATAAGGACTACGTCAAAGCTGGCCATTATCACAGAGTCATAAATCTTTAATTTGTATTGTCATTTGCAAAGTCTGTAGAATTTAAGGTAGTATAACCAACCATGCCACATGATCCCTAAAAAGGAGTGTGCAACTAGCTTCTAATTAGCTCCATATTTTACTAGCTACCTATTTACTTATACTTGAGTAATGCAGCATTGCATTCTTCTTTCATAAATATACGTCAGTACATCTGACTTAGGATTTGAATTAGGTTCAAGTTCTGGTAAGGGAGGGCTGTTTTTATATGTGTATATATGTCTATTTTTATATATATATATATATATATTATATATATATATATATATTTTTCTATTTGTATATATATACATATATATACACAGACACACACACAATATTTTTATATATATATATATATATATATATATATATATATGGGATATATTACAAACATATATACAAATATATTTACAATTATATATATAAAATATGTATGTATATATACATAATTTTTATATAAAAATATACCATGTATATATGTATATATCTATCTATATATATGTAATATATGTATGTATATGTATATGTAAAAAAAAAAAAAAAAAAAAAAAAAAAAAAAAAAAAAAAAAAAAAAAAAAAAAATTATATATATATATATATACTATATATATATATATATATATAGTATATATATATTATATATATATTACATATGCATATATATTTTACGTATATATTTATATGTATATATATATGCATATATTTATGTGTGCTATTATATATATAGATATATATATATATATATATATATATATGTATATATATATATATATATATATATATAATATATATATATTTATCTATTGTTACAATAATCAAAGATGGTTATTAGTATAAGTATACTTTATTTCATGTATCTATGATATACCTCATATTACCTAAACTAAGGTAAAATTCTATTTTGTTCAGTTACCCATGTAAGAGTATTTTATCATTTAAGTACGTCATCTAATGACAGTTTCATATTTGAATATAAACAACCCTCTGTAGTGCCACGTGGATCCTCCTCAATACATAAGCGCAGTAACTCCGTATTTTACTGATCCCCACAACGAGTCATATATGCTTGACAGTCAAACGCTTATTACACGCTGAGAAGACGAGTTCTTTTGCCATATCAACAGGTTATGGGCCCATATTTAAGCAATTTGATGGTAATGCGGATAATTATGACTTGTGGGAAGATTTTTCACGACGCTTTCTATGTTACGAAACTGCACATCGTGTTTAATAAGTATGCTTCAGGACGCCCATATAATCGGGAAGATGCCAAAAGGACAATCTACAGTTATCTAACAGGTTATCTTGACAGAACGTCACTTGGCATGATAAAACGTGAAGCAAGAAGAGACGGTGTGAAAGCTTTGGGAGTGCTACGAAATCATTACAGTAGAGAAACAAACCACAGTTTGTATGCTTTATTTGGGGTCATTCATAAACAAAAGACTGGAAGATGGCAGTGTTACAGAGTTACTATCGTCCATGAAAGAGACAGTAGCAGCAATAGAGAATCAGGTGAGCGTGCTGGTGATCGTCTCTTGGTGACAAGTACACTGAAAGGACTTCCCACCGAAGTACAAGGAATTTTGTAGATGTGGCAAATCACGCGACCCTCCATACGATTATATTGGATTAAAGACAGCCTTATTGAGTCACGAAGATCACCACAGTTAAACAGAAGAGATGCTTTAAGCATGATGAACCAGGCCATTTTGGCAACAAAATGCTATAAAGGTAGTGAGTTTAAAAGCGTAAACAAACCTCAGAAATGGTACAAATTTCATCAGTCAAGAACTTACAATAATAGTAATGTAGAATAAAGAACCCCAGGAAGAGTAATAACTCAGTAAATTCTATAAATGCCTACAAGCTAAGACCAAAATTATGAATACTCCCTCCTTGTAACACACTCATCAAGATTAATAACCCAAAGGGACCTCATATTTGTGTGACATTGGAAAACAGAATATATCAAGCTTAGAAGCAGATGAAATTTACTCATGATTGACAGTGGTTGCACTTCACACACAGAGGTAAATGAACCAAAATTTGTGAGATTTCAAGAGTCCTTTGATCTACAAACCATTACAATTTGGCAGATGGCCAAGATAGCAAGGAACTATACATGGAGTACGTGATGTCAAGAACTTTATCCAAGATCAGACGTCAACTCAGGAAGTATTGTGTTAAAACATGCACTCATAATACCAGGATTTAAGCAAGACATCTTGTCAGTATGGAAAGCCATTAAGAGTGGACACAACATTACTTTTTCACCTAATGGCAGCCCACTAACTACCAAGGATGTCACGATACTCAACATAATAGAGAAAAAACAATTGTTCTATTGCGTAGAGATAAGCCAAACAAACTCTCAAATGGAGAAACTCAACACCCTAGGGAATGGCATAAATCCTAGGACAACTGCAAAGTGGCTGTGCAAAAAAATGAAACAACTGGAATGCACATTTTGAATAAAGAGAAGTTTGGCTGTATCACATGTGTTCTTGTAAGATCACACAGTATAGAAATAGAAAGACTGTCAAAAAGGATAAACAGCTTTGGATTTAGTACACGGTGATGTAGTAGCACCTATTGATCCAGCAGCTAAAGGAGGTTACAGGTACAGTATCTCTTTCATAGATGACTACTCAGGAGCTCTTAGAATGTACCTTATAAAGAGGTAGATTCTATGGGTGATACAGTGTATACTTTGAAGAGATATCTTGCAGAAACATCACCCATATGGGCAATATGAAAAGACTAAGATGTGACCACGGAACAGAATTTACAAATCAGGAATTCAGAATACTTCCTATAGAGAAAAATTAAACAAGAGTTTTCTGCACCCTACTCTCCACCATCAAAATGGAACAGCTGAGAGACCACACAAATCAATTATTGACAAGGCTCAATGTTTACCGATTGAGTCCAAATTACCTAAAGATATGTGGGGTTATACTGTGAATGCTGCTTGTTACATCAGAATAGGTCCTAGGCCCGAGAATTTAGAAGACACCGGTAGAATGGCTTACCGAAAGACGGCCAAATATCAGTTCAAATGATATATTTTGGTTAAGATGTTTTGCATATGAATAAGAGAAGCAGAAACTTGATTCCAGGAGTAAGGAAGGAATATTTGCAGGCTATGATAACCAGAGCCCAACTTACTTGATTTACTTCCTGAATCTCTAATAGTAAAGAAAATTTAGATGTGATAAGTTCATGGAAAACTTCCCCAATGTAGCTGAACCACCAAAGGATGAGCAATCCTCAGATGAAATGACATCTTGGTGGAGACTAGACTTCAGCAAAAATCACTTCAAGAAAATCAAAACAAACCACCAGGTAACACAAGTGAAGAAAGAAGATATCCAACTCGAGAAGACGTAAAACCCTGAAGATTAGATGACTATTGATGAACTGGACGACAGTACTCCAGTGTGACAGATAACAGGTATATATATCATTGCTACTGAGAGTCACATATCCACTACCAGCCACTCATATCCCACTACCAGCCACTTACCAAGAGCTATTTCATCTCCAGAAGTGGCAGGATGTGGAATAGTGATAGTAATTCATAATAAGTGATATTGTTGTGCTCTTATGGGTGGATGACTAATTATTGCCAGCAATAAACTAAACTGGTTTCTTGGAATGTCATTTGTTACCGTTAAAAATCACATTGAGGTGAATCAATTATGCAGAAAAGAGTTTCGAAAGATTCAACATGTCAGATTGTTATGCAAGAAATATACCATGTGATCCGATTATTATAAACGCCTCAACAGTAGAATCTAATTAATGCAGATCAAAGGAAAAACAGCTTAGAAAACTAGAAAGTACAAGATTCACAAAATTAGTGATAAATCTAAAAAGTGAAGAGGCCTTCATTATTACCCAAAATAATATATAAACTTGGCAACTTATAAAAGGGCAATGTGGCCCATAGCACTGCTTGCTCTGGCCGACTAAATCAGTAAACAACAAACTGGTTCAAGTATTTCACTTAATTTATATGCCTTACACTCTTTGACCAATCTTTACATTGTAAATAATTCGAAGGGTAAACATTAACCAATATTTCTAGAACTTACGAAAAGCAACCATGGCTTCATTACTCGAAATTCCAGCTTGAAAACAAACAAAAGGATTTGCACACCAACGTTTACCTCCCACGATGTCTGGTAACTACAAAGCATTTTTTTTTATCCACCGAAGTTAGTTAAGTTAATATTTAGAATTTAGTAAATTTCTTAAATAATCTTGGTTATTTTTAAATTATACTTCTTCCAAAATCATTAACTATATCATTACAAATACAGTTGACATATTTTATAAAAATACTTAACTGTAAGAATAACCAACAGCAATGGAAGAAAATGGGTTCTGGGTGGACTTTCAAACTGGACACTGGGATATCCATGACACGTGTGTGTGTGTGTGTGTGTGTGTGTGTGTGTTTGTGTAATATATATATGGTGCGCTGAACTCTATGTATTGAGGAGGATCCACGTGGCCCTACATGGTTTGTTTACATTTCACATATAAAACTTTGCCGTTAGATGGCGTACACACACATTCACTCACTCTCTCTCAAAATAATACATAAAAATGCAGTCTTCTTTCTGCTGTGGATGTGGCTGCACACCATTTTCATTTTTCAAACCATCTGTATATATTGCACGATTCTTGGCATTTAGATGTGTGTTGAAGAAATCTCTCTCTGACTTCTGCTTAGGATCTCTTCCCTTTCCCAATTCCGATCAAATATAGCTCAACTTGATTAGTCCAAGGGGCGAAATGGGAGTTCCAACAGCCAGAAACCTTTGTGAGATTTAAATCAAGATTTTCCATGTTCCTCATTCTCCTACCATAGGATTGCCTATCCTCAAAGGGATTGAAAGACAATATGGATGTAGGAGATCCTGGATTCCTTTGTAGTCTTGTCTTCTAAATAAGGCATATAGTTCCGGTGTAATGAGAGATGTGGTTCTCCACTCTCTGCATACAGGGACTCCATAGGTGAAGACCTGACGCCCCTATTCAGATTCTAAGAGTTTCATTATGAACAGTGGGAGTTGCAGATGAATAAGCCTCGCATCCATGGTCAAGGTTACAACGAATAACCGCTTGGTAAAGCTGCATAAGTGTTGTGCGGTCTGTACCCAAGGTAGATGCGAAAGAACCCGCAAAATACGAAACTCTTTTGTAGCTTTGACCTTTAACTGTTTGGTGTGAAGCATCCATGTAAGCCTTGAATAAAAAATTAGACCCAAGTAATTCCCTCTTAGACAAAAAGCTCCTAAATAGAGGGAAGGATGGAACTTTCCTCATTTGGAGAAATTGGTCTGTAATTCCCTTGTGTGGAAGCATCCTTGCCAGAGGGACAGGAATTATTGTTGCTCTCCAGTGAGATATCATTTGGTATGGAATATCATCACTTACTTTCATATGGTAGAGCTGCAAAGGCATCTCCTTGCACAAAAATGGCAACTTGTATGGAAGTTCTGCTGCAGTCCTGAAGAACGACATTGGGTGCTCCAGAGATCTCTGCCATGGATTTAGCTAGCTAAGGATTATGCCATCTATCTTCAAGCAGGTGGTGACATGGATGTGCTCTTTGCGATCTTACACACCTTGTCCTATGCCCATGCTAAGGGGGTCCCACAGTTAGACGTCTCTCTAGCCCCATTTAGCATTTGCCTGGCCTTGGCATGGATCTTTTTAAAATGAATCAAAGTAACATCGCTGGCACATCGTTTTAACTGCCTTAATTTAGGTTTTCTTGCTCTAACAGATTGTTGGCCATTCATCAGACCATCATGGTATGGGAAGTCAACGGTACTGACTGCTATTTTTGGGAGTGGATGCTTCTGCTGCAAGGTGAATTCGTGATGTGAAGTGATTAACAGCATCTTGAACACACTGGAAGTCATTCACACATCCTTGCAATACTGCAGTGGATCTAAAAAGATTCCAATCTGCATGTTCAAGTCGCCATCTGTTCACCCATTGGCTGAAATACCATTCACCTTCTCCAAAAGTATTGGAAAGTGGTTGCTTCCATGACCTGCCAGTGAAATTCAACTGTGAATCAGGTGAACGAACTGACAGTCATATGGAAATGACCCAATTTGAATTTGGAAATGTGGTGGATGTCACTTTTCAGTAAAACGATCTACCTTCAAAATT
>NW_023648095.1:0-6968 GCF_015228065.2 Penaeus monodon | reverse complement strand
AGAATATAATATATAAAAAATATTATTATTATATATATAATATTTATATAATTTATTAAATATTATAATTTTTTAGTATATATATAAAAATATATTATATATAATATAAGATATATATATAAAAATAGATATATTTTAATAAAATATATAAATTTTATATATATATATTAAAATTTATATATATATATATATATATATATATATATTAAAGAGTAAAATATATAATTTTAATAATATAATATAATACACACACACACACAAACACACACACACAACACACCACACACACACACACCACACACACACAACATATAATAATAAATATATATATATATAATATATATATAATATATAATTAATATATATATAATATATATAGGCATAAATAGATAAATAGATAATAGAAAATATATATACATACAATAAAGGTGTATAAAATAATATATAATATATATAAATTATATATATAATAATATATATATAATTTTATAATATATACTATTATATATATATATATATAAAATATATATATATATAAATGTATATATGTGTGTGTTGTGTGTTTTGTGTGTTGTATGTGTGTGTGTGTGTGTGTGTTCGTGTGTGTATATATATATATATAATATATTTTATATATATATATATATATATATTATAAAATTATATATATATATATATAGATATATATATTATAAATATATATATATAAAATTTATATATATAATTGGGGTGTGTGCGTGTGTGTGGGGTGTGTGTGTGTGTGGTGTTTGTGTGGTGTCGTGTATATATATATAGATATATATATATATATTTTATATAAAATATATATATAAATATATATAGAATATATATATATATACATATAATATATATAAATATAATAATATAATAAATAATATACTTAATATATATATATATATAATATATATAATAAAATATATATTTATAAATTAATATTATATAATATATATATATATATTTTAGAATATAGATATATATATATGCTTGTGGTATAATAGGATATAATAATAATAGTATAATATATATTATAGTATATATGATATATATATATATATATATAAAATATTAATATATTTGTAGGATATATAAAAATTATATATAAGAATAATATAATATATTTTAATATATATATATTATTTTATTATATATATTTTATATATAATTTAAATTTTAAAATTATAAATATTAATATATAATATATAAAAATTACAATACACATTTTTTTTTTCACAACGAATTTTACTTTATAATCTTAGTAATTCAACGATATTAGATATAACTTTTGTGCCAAATTCATTTTTAATATTTTTTCCTATTATATCATAAATATAAGTGGGTGTGTGTGTGTGTGGGTGTGTGTGTGGGTTTGGGGTGGGGGTGTGTGTGGTGAGTGTTTTTTGCTGTGAATAAAAATTTTAAAATTATAATAATATATTATAAATATAAAATAATATTATAGAAAAATATAGATATATAATTATTTTAATTATATATATATAAAACCCATAATAAAATTAATTAAATATATATAAATTTTATAATTTATATATTATATATATATATATTATATATTATTTTAATGTTTGTGTGTGTGTCTGTGTTGATATATTAATATAATATAATAAAATAAAAATATATATTATAATATATTAATATATATAATATATATAATACAATAATTATATTTTATATTAAAAATATATATTTTAAATTATATTATTAATAAAATTATATATATATATTATAATTAATATATTATATATAAAATATATAAATTTTTATTATATTTTTTTGTGTGTGTGTCTGTTATGTATATTATTATATATTATTTTATATATATATATATTATATAATTATATATTATATATAAAATTGTATAGTTAATATATGTAAAATTAATGTAGTATATAATATATAATTATTTTATATTATATATATATATTATATAAAAATTATATATAATAATAATAAATATGGTGGTTTTGGTGGTGTGTGGGGTTGTTGTGTGTGTGTGTGTGTGTTGTTTGTGTGTATAATATAATACATTATATATATATATATATATTATATTAAAATTATATATAATATATATATATAATATATATATTTATATTATTATATAATATATATATATATTATATATTATATATTATAATTTTATATACATATATTTTGTATGAGTATATATATATTATATATAATATATATAAATATAATATTATATATATATAATACATATTATTTTTGATGTAAATTATAAATATTTATATATATTAATTTATAAAATATATAATATAAATAAAATTAAACTACATAAATGTTTGTATATATATATATATATGATATATATATATATATATATATATATTATATATATATATATATATATATTATAATATATATATGATATATATATATATATATATATATATATATATATTATATATATATATAAATATATAGATATATAAATATGTAGATTTTTCACTAACGATATTATACATTATAATCTTAGTAATATGAACGACATTAGATATAAACGTTTGTGCCATAATATCACTTCTTTCTTTTTCCTATTATATCATAAATAATAATGGTAACTTTGACAATGTCACTGACGATGATGGTATGATGATGATGACAATCAAGCTATATATTTTGGTAAAAAAAAAGGGTTCCATGCAAACGCAATACAGAGCTGATAGGCTGTGTTTCGCTATGAGAGAGAGAGAGAGGAGAGCAGAGAGAGAGAGAAAGAGAGAGAGAGAGAGCAGAGAGAGAGAGAGAGAGAGAGAGGAGAGAGAGAGAGAGAGAGAGAGAGAGAGAGAGAGAGAGAGAAAACAGAGACACACAGAGCGAGAGAGAGAGAGAGAGGGAGAAGCAGAGACAGAGAGAGAGGGGAAGAGAGAGAGATGCATTTCTCTTCCCTTTCCTTCTTTGGCGGATATTAGATGTCTGACCACGTCTTCCACCGAGGGAAGGCGGGCATATCCGTGTCTTTGTTGCAAGGGATAAAAAGGAAGGTTGCAATGTTTTTTTTACGTTTTTTTCTTTACTTTTTTTTCTCTCTTTTTGTTCTTTCTTTTTCTTATCGTCTCTTTCCTTTCCTCTTCTTCTTCTTCTTATGTGAAAGATGCGAGTGCAGATAATTTATGTTTGAAGGAAGAGAGAAAGAGCTTTGTTCTTGTCTGCTTGCTTGTGAGTTCAAGAAGTTTGTATGTATGTATGTTTGCATGTACGTATGGTTTGCATATATGTATGTTTTGCATGTACGTATGCTTTGCATGTATTTATGTGTTGCATGAATGTACCTCTTGCATGCTTGTACGCTTTGCATGTGTATGTTTTGCATACATGCATGTTTCGCATGTATAAATGTTCTGGAGGTATGCATCTGTTGTATGTATGTATGTTTGCATGTGTGTCTGTTTCTTTTTCCGGAAGTTCAGTATATATATATTTTTTCAATTAATGTAATCAATGTAATACTGATACAGATTTCGTAACACTCCCAGAACACAAACACACAGTAATAAATACATTGGAAACATAATACAGATCTGATATTATACTTGTAATTGGAAAGGTTAAGCGTTAAACTTCCTTGTACGAAATTTACAACTCAGTGACCTACTTTGGTTAATTTGAAAAAAGACTGAAACATTTTTTATCAAAAGGCAAATATGCATTTTAATCAAAGGACATTTTTTTTTTTGCACTAGGAATAAATTTGATTAATTAACAACTAAGAAAGTCATTGTTAGCTGTTAGATTACTTCAAATACTTTGTTTTAAAATGTTCCTACCATAATTTTTAATTGCCCCGTTTATATCTCTTACAGTAATTAAGAATATTTGCCAACCATTGTCTTTCTGAATCAAACATATCCTATCACTATCTATCTCTATGGGTAAAAAAAGAACGGATTGGGCAAGTGATGAGAGACACACGATTTTTTTTTCATTTCTAAATTGGAAAAAAAAGAAGTATTTACCTATTCTAGTTCACTGCAGCAATTTTGTAAAGGATATATAATCAATTACAAATTTGTGGAAATCAATATTGAAGGAAAAGAAGAAGAAGAAGAAGAAGAAGAAGAAAAACTAGAAGTAGTTTAGCTTTTCGTACGAATGGAACAATTTACATGCAGAGCCTGCATCATTCTTTTTCTACCTCAATTTATTAGAAAAGAAAATCTTAAAGTTTCAGAAAAGTAGCGTTGAGATCTCCTGCAGCTAAGAATAAAATGGAACACAATAGATATCGCTACTCTAAAAAAACGAAAATCGATTTCGAAAATAAATAAAATGGAACACAATAGATAAAACGATGACGACCTGTACCCTATACTTATACATTGGATACGTCCTATCACTGCACTGTAATGATATCAACTCCTAGTATGATATATAACTAGCTGTGACTAGTTATCTTTCTGTACTTCTACTGTATACTATGTGATGGTATTAAGTAACGAAGAAAATCAACCTGAGGATCGTGTTTAATTCTGAACAATCATCTGGAGCAAAACGTCTCTCTTTATGGTGGATACCTACACGGAAATAGGAGAATATAGGAAGAACGTGACACTAAAATACGGACAGAGAGATTGAAATAAAACTATTAAAAAGTAAGGCTGAATGTGGCCTTGAGAATGTGAAAATTCAGAGGGAAGACATTTTGTAAGACAGGTAAGAATATGAGGGAAAAGGAAAGAGAGGAATTTGGGGAAGAAGAGAAAGAAAAAAAAGGAAGTCAGGAGGAAATGTTGAAGGAATATATAAGACGAAGGAATGAAGAAAGAAATCAAAAGAGTGAATATAAAATTTTCAAGAGGTTAAAAAAAGAAAAAAAAAAGAAAAAAAGGAAGCAGGAGGAGAGCCAAAGGAAAGACTTGCGGCGAAGGAGTAAGTCAAGATAAAAAAATCTTTAGAGAATAGAATAAAAAACACATGAAAAAAAAAAAAAAATCTCCTTCAGCTTCTAACTTCCAGAAGCATTTCTAATAAACCATCATGTTTTAACTTCTTTCTGTCTTTCTCTCTCTTTCTCTTTATCTTTTTTTTTTTATATTTGTTGTCTGAATCCACAAAAACACGGGTAACTTTTCTTTTTAAATTTCCTATATATCTTCCCCACAGAAAATTTACCATTCATATTGACAAAAAAGACGAATGAAAAGAGAGTAGGATGGAAGGAGTAGGAAAAAAGAAGAAGAGAAAAACGCAGAAGAACAAGAAGGAAGAGAAGCGAGAGAGGGATTCCCAGAAGAAAAGGAAGTGCTAGGTCGGGAATATCCTGGCAAAGGGAAAGGAAAATACGGTCAAATATAGCAGAGCTGACGTGTAATTGAAAGGCAAGATCACCAGATTATACCTTTAGGGAAGAAAGGTTGATCTATCAGAAATTTCGAAAAAAAATGAACATTATGAAACACACAAGATGGCCTTTAATTTCATGTTCATACATACATAAGCAAACACACACACACACGTGGTGTGGTGTGTGTGTGTATATAATATATATATATATAAAATATAAAAAACTATATATATAATTATATAAAGTATATATATTATATATACATAATATAACCAACATGAAGCAATATAGACATATATGTATATATACTAAAATTAAAATAACTTCACACACACATAATTTATATACACACACACACACACACACACCACACACACACACACCACACATATAATATATATATATATATAATATAAATATATATAATAGATAATAAATATTTTATATTATAATATAATAAAATAGATAGAGTACTTTATATATATATAAAATATATATATAATATATATAATATATATATATATTAATATATGAATAATTATATATATATATATATATATATATATATATATTAATTTTAATATATATATATATATGCCGCGGTGGCCGAGTGGTTACAGCAAACGGATCAAGACTGTCATGACGGCAATCTGAGTTCGAGGGTTCGTGGGCCCCCGGCCGGCGCGTTTTCCTTGGGCAAGGAAACTTCACCTCGATGCCTACCTAACCCCCTGGTTGGGTAAGCCAGCCCAAGTCCAGTCCCGGGTAAATGGAGATGGTGACTCGATAAAAAACCCCCGGGGGGAAAGGCAAGGGCTCCATCGTTTAAAATTTCCCAAGAAAATCATGAAAATCCATGATCGCCAAAAGCCTGGCCAAACAGGGACCTACCGTAAAAAAAAAAAAAAAAAAAAAAGAAAAAAAAAAAAGAAAAAAAAAAAAAGAAAAAAAAAAGAAAGAAAAAAAAAAAAAATGTATATAAAACTACACATATATGATATGTGTATATATATATTATATATATATATAATATATATATATTATATATATAAGATAATGTTTTACACCGCACACAACACATAACCACACAACACCACACACACGCACACCCCACCACACACACACCACACACACACACACACACGCACGCACACACAGACACACACACAACCACCCACACGCAGCCAAACACACACACACACACCCCACACACACACACACCACAAAACACCATAAAAATATAAATAATATAAAAAAATTATAAAATATATAAATAATATAAATTTTATATATATAAATTATATATATATAAAATTAAAATAAATATTATATATATAATATATTTTTATAAAAAAATTTATATTATATATAATATATATATATATATATTTATTTACTTTATATATAATATTAAAATTAATTATATATAAAAAATATATATATATTTTTAATAATTTTTTTAATATATATTTAATATATTATATTAAAAAAACATTATACATATATATATGATACATATATAATTTTAAATAATTAAAAAATATAATATATGTATTATATAATATATATATATATATATATATATATTTTATATATATAATAATTATATATAATTATTTGTGGG
>NW_023648094.1:30000-34104 GCF_015228065.2 Penaeus monodon | reverse complement strand
TAAAACAAAAAAAAATAAATTTAAATAATAAAAAAAAATACTGATAAAAACTAGTTTTGTGAGATTAAAATAATCTTTCAATAATGAACAAAAATAAAATTCTAAATTATCATTTACACATGTCATTAATCCCTGCATTCTTTTATTTGGAGAATAAAAAAAACTAAGTTTAAAACGTAAATATTTAACTTTTTCTGAAGTCGCTTCGATGTAATCTAATATAAAAATTTTTCAGAGCTAAAAAGGAAAAAGCTAAAAGATATTTAAAAAAACTGTAAAATTTCTAAAATATTAACTCAATCATTTTTTTTTAAATTAAAGAAAATTTTAAATTATCGCAGAGACGTATTATAACTTTGAAAAAAGTATGATTGACTGAACAAAATTTACAAAAAATCTGACACGCAAATAAAAGTGTTATAATCTAAATCTTTTTTATAAATTTTTTTTCTTATATCAAAACTTAAAAATGAAACCATGATGAGAGTGCGATATAGTTTCATTTACTAATTTCGTTTCTTTTATTTTCTGTTCTTTTTCTTTTTCATAAATACTGCTTTTCCCTGGGTACTCTTTCATGTTTTTCAGGGAATACAGAATTTAACCTTTGGTCAAATAGAAATTTATCTATTCCTGACACTAAAACTGAATTAATCATCATCATTATCATTATCATTTCATTTCTTATCTTTTCATATCTTTCATTATCTTTATCTTTACATCATCTATATCATCACCCATCATCATCCATTATCATCATCATTATCTTTCTCATCTATCATCACATCATCACATCATCATCATTTTATCATCATCACTCACATCTCATCATCATATCATTATTTTATTTCATCATCATCATATCATCATCATCATCATCATATCTCACATTTTTTTATCATCACATATCATTTTTATCATCATCACATCATCATCATCATATCATATTATTTTATTATATCATCATCATCTCATATTATTTATTATCTTATTTTTATTATATTTTATTTTATTATTATTATTTTATTATTATTTTTATTATTTTTTATTTATTTTATTATTATTATTATCGTTTTATTATTTTATTATTTATTTTTATCTTATTTATTAAATTTTCGTTTTTATTAATCTTTCTTTTTTATTTCACAGACGAACAGAACCAGTTTTTTTAAATTTTTTTTTTTTTTTTTAAGTGTTCAAAAGGCTTTTGGCGACGGTTATTTTTTTTTTTTGGGTTTAGAGCGGGTGGTTTGCCTTTTGCCTTCCCCCCGGTTTTTTTATCGAGTACCTTCTATTTGCCCGGTTCGGGGGACCGCACTAGGGGGCGGTTTGCCCCCAGGGGGTAGGCAGGAAAGGGGGTTTCCTTTCCCAAGGGGGAAAAACGCGCCCTCGAACTCAGATTTCGTCGAGGACAGTCTTGAGTCCGAACGCCTCCTAACCTTATAAAACTATAAACCGTAAAATATCAAAAACTTCAGAATTTACACCCAAAGACTAAATCCAAATCAAACTACGTATATAGTAACTTATAGAGAAAAAACTTACAAACTGAAATACCATATGTTCTGTGTGTATGTGTTGTATTTGCGCGCGCGTGTATATTTCACACCTGTGTGTGTGTGTGTGCGTGTGTGTGGTTGTGTGTTAGTGTGTGTGTTTTGTTAATTATTGTGTATGTGCGTATGTGGTTGGTCAGTGTGTGTAATATGCGATGTGCTTGATCCTCGTTTGTACTTTTACGAGGAAACCAACAATGTGGTCCTCACACTTGCGGTTTTACACTGTTTGGGAATTACAAAAACTGGCCGTGACCACTACTAATTAACGTACCTCAGCAACACTGAGGAAACAGATAATCATTATTTATATAACATGAATGTGCCACGTAATGTAGATGCAAAACATATACCCTACACATTTTTTTCTATCGAGGAAAAAAAAAAAACAAAAAAAAAATAAAAAAAAAAAAAAAAAAAAAAAAAAAAAAAACAAAAATCTGGTTTCTTGTATTATTTTAATGCTTACTTAAAATAGTGTAAATAAAGCATGGAAGAATTAAGACAGTTATCACATTTGCTGCTGTAATTTTCTCCAAGCAAAAGGCGAAGGGGCAGCAGTCAGGGACAGCGGCTGGCTGACCGTAGTGGCCTCCGGGATTGCCTGGGATGCAAGGCAGGGGTCTTCTGCTGTCCCGTGTAGTAAAGCCATTGTTAATCACTGAAAAAATATAAGCAATTTACTCACTGCAATTAACACTTATATTGTTTCAGTCTTATCAAAATTATATACACTTTAAACACATTTTTTATCGCGGCATAGATTGTGAAATGGTGGTCGCAGCCTAAAATATTGAGTGTATTGTTTATGTCGGCATTTAGACTGTATATGCTACATGTTATTTAGTTGTGAGGCATTTTTTAAGAGATACTTCACAGTCAAGGAAATGGCCAATCTCGGAATATGGGAGAAGGAGATTCATCACAAAACTAGCTTATGACGCAACACGTTGATTTGATTTATCATTAACTGACGTATACTGGTCTGGGGATGTCTTATAATATATATATATATAAATATATAATATAATATATTATATAATATATATATATATATATATATTAATATACATACATATTATATACTATATATATATATAATATATATATATATATATATATATAATATATATATATACATACACAACATATTATACATGAAATATCCTAAGCAAATGCGAAATTTCTAGAGCTGGCCTCAGCCACATAACTTGATCCTTTAAAGAAAATGTCTGATATCACACCATGGTCGCTAACAGACTTTTTCACTTGAGGGGAAAAAGGGCACGGTGGCCGAGCGGCTCTCACCCCATTTGTTTCTCCCAGGAGTGACCGGAACAAGCGCCAGGCTGCAGTCGCGAGTCCGGTTTCCCGGAGCGGTCCATGTTGAACCAGAGACAAGAAGAAGCGCCGATCCACCGTTGGGTTGCACGCCCGCCGCCGACCCAGGGGAAAACACAGTACGCCCCCCTGCCGAAATTGGGTTTACGTTACTGTCAGCGCATCCGAAATGTGAATCATTTGGAACATTACGTGATACATGCTCGTGGATGAAAAAAATAGAGAAAATAAAAAAAAAATCTATTTGTAAGGCAGAAAAACAACATAACAGAAATAGCAAAATAACACACATGCGTGCCAACGGTTAATGCCAGTACTTTACACAATGCTGCTGCATGTGAAGTAATGTTACCTTGTGGGACGGTAGATAGATATATGAGAACCGTGCCACCCGGGGGGGATACACCGAAAAGCGTCATGATGAAATGTGTAGTGGCCGCCCACGCCGTAATTCAGTATCTGTCACAAATAATAAAGAAACGTCACTGTGTGAGCGAATATTATGATAAACAGTATTATAAAAAATAATACTGTCTTTCTGAAATCCTTGCTCTGGTTTTTAAGGCCGCTGTCCGTTGAATTTACCCAAGTTTTTTTTTTTTTTTTTTTTGTTTTTTTTTTGATAAATGATTTTTTTTAGTCCACTGTTTTTTACTCGGATTAGTGATATAAGAATATTTTTTTAACCAAACTAGAGTTTTCAGAAATAATGAGCACTATAGTCTAACCACATAGAGAAATGCCTAAAGGCTGCATTGACATCAATATAATCGTTAACTTGCTTTCCTTGAGGTTTGTGTTTTTTGTAGGGCATATGAATTCAAGTTATCAAATTCATTAAATGTATGCCGCGTACGTTCTCTATCCCTTCCCTCCTTGCTACCCTTTCCCTCCCTCTCCTCTCTGTTCCTTCTCTCTATCTTCTCTCCTCTTCTGCTCTCCTCTCTCTCTCTCCTCTTCTCCCTTCTCTCTCACTCTTTTCTCCTTTCCTTCTCTTCTTCTCTTCTCTCCTCTCCTCTCTCTACTTCTCTTCTCTCCTCTCTCTCTCTCTCTCTCTCTCTCTTTCTACTCCCTCTCCCCTTCTTTCCTGTTCTTCTCCTCTCTCCCTCTCCTCCGGGGGGCTTTAGTACAGTGGTAAGTGCGGCATTTCTCACCGAGGTGTCGGCGGTTCGCGCCCCCGCCCAGGCGCGAAGGAAGTTGCAACTGT
>NW_023648094.1:0-27500 GCF_015228065.2 Penaeus monodon | reverse complement strand
CTTTTCCGTCCCACGGTCCAGGGCGGCCTCGGGAAAGCCACCCCGGATTTGAGGACGTTGTGAGACAGCTCGGAGCGATGGGGGAAGATCGCCCACGTATGATGAAAAAAGCAAGTTTTTAAAAACTGAAAAAATTCCGATATAAAATTTATATTTAAAGACGACAGTCAACAAGAAATTAAATGAGAAAAAAAAAAATACTGTCATAAAGCAGTAAAGCCTTGCTTTACGAAAAAAACAAAAAACAAATTAGATTCAGAGCTGACAGAGAAAGAAATATGTCAAAACCCGTAGGCGAGATTTTGGGGGGCCCGGTGGGCGTCGATCGCCGAGACGAGGGGGTGGGCGAGGGCGGTGGGGTTTTGAGGCTTAGTAGTCGTGAGCCTGGCCAGCCCCCCGCCAAAACCCTGCCAAGTCTCGCCCCTGGGACGCCCGGCTTTTTACTCCGGGAAAAACGCCCTTCTGTTTGAATGTGGTGTGATTTTATAATGAGGACAATTGCATTTACGATAAAAGGGAAAATTGCAATACCCTGTCTATCAGCCACGCTAACCCCAAAAAAAAAAGCCCTAAAAAAAACTCCAAAACGACGGAACAAAGGAAATCAAAATCCATGAGATTACCTTTGACTTTCCCAGTTTTCGAAAGGTGGCTGGAGTGCACGTAAGGAAGCCCCCACGTGCGGCCCGCCCCGACTCACGTGCTTGGTGAGGGGGTAGGGTGCCGGGGGGTGGCCGCGAATCCTTCTCCTCCACGCCCGCGGCTCGAGCTCTCCCAAGCGACAGGGACCTGAAGGACGAGAGTTAGGCTTTTAACGAATATTGGGGGAGGAGGAATGTGGAGTAAACACATACATGAAATTTAAAATGCTAAAACAAAAGACGTTTTCAGGGGAAATTTGACCCTACTGAGAATTATTGCATATGGCAGAATATAAAATTCGATAAAACCCAGAAAGGTACATTGGGGTTTTTCTTACTGTAAACAACAAAAATTATATATGGAAAATAAACGGGTGCCCTAGACTAGAAGAGTTTAACACGAATTTAAATCAGTGGACAGTACTGTAGTCAGAAAGGCGAGGGGGGGTGGCCATGGTGTTTGTGGCCCCTAGGTTTTCTATGTTAATGTCATTCGATGATGAACAGTTGGGCCAGTGAATATGAGAGTCGAGCATGACACCGATATATACAATCAGTCATGCTAGGCGCACAAGAAGAGAGACAGATCTCTCTTTAAAGATTGAAATCCTCCTCCCCCTTTTAAAACCCCGGCACGCCCACGTCCGAGAAATTTGATCTCTAGACCGTAAACCGATTCGGTAAGACGGACCTGCTAGAGCGGTAGATTTAACATTTGCATTCCCTAACCAAAGCAACCTCATTGGAATAGACGCTGTGAACAGGGCGCCCCGGGGGGGAAGGGCCCGCCGGAAATGATTTCGTTTTAATTATGCTTTTTATGTTTCACGAAATTTCATTTCTCTGTGAAAGTAAACTGAAATGTTTTTATTAAAAATTGCTCTCTAAGAATTTTTTTATAAATTTTTAAAAATAATTATTCCTTTTATAAGATTTAAAAAAGCAAAACAGTTTAAAATAGTAGATACCTTTTGGTCAGTGAGGTGGTGAAATAACGTTCGAGATTCTCAAAGCTCGTCGCCGACTCTCGCAGCCAAAAGGGGGTCGGTGGGTTGACGTGCCCCGGGAGGGTCAGCTAACTCTTCTCACGTGCTGATTGAGTCTTTCCCCTCATGTGGCTCACGTGCTTAAAAAAGGGCGTCCCTTCCCCCCTCATGAGCGACGAGGCAAGGTCACCCACAGTAAGGGGGTTTTTCCAGTCGCATCGGCGGTTCGGTTTTGGGAAACTTTGTTTTGTTTTCATTTATCTATTTTTTTGTAAGGTCATTTATTTTTAGCTTGTTTTACAGTCTTTTGGCTTTACCCTGATTTTTTTTTTTTTTTTCCCAAAGAGACTCCACTCACTAAAAAAAATTTAAATTATGAGAGTCAATATTTTATCTGTCTAATTTGACAATTTTTTTTTCTTACTATCAGCCCATTTCCTTTTCATTAATGCTGATACTAGACCTTTTTTTTTGGTTTTTTGGTAAAGTTTTTCTGAAAATTTTTAAAAAATAGATTGCATAATTTTTATTTGGCTTCAAATAGTTTGACGTGATGATTAAAAAAATTTGTACGTAATATTTATTTGATGATATGAAAAAAAAATTTATTTAATTTTTACTTGTGCCACACTTTTTTGTTTTTTATGGTGATGATGACACAACTATGTATCTTCTGCGATAATGATACTATTTAAGATAAAGGAATCAAATGATTCCAATGAAAAAATCAGAAGGTCATAATATTTATAAAATAAGATAGTGATGATAAAACATAATAATGATAATGAGATGAAAAGAAAAATGATAGATAATGTAATGTAAAATAAAATATAATAATGATAATGATAATGAGAAAGAGATAATAATAATGTAAAAATTATCGGAGAAAATTTATTGCAAAAAAGTCTGTTTGAGATTGTTTAGTAAAAAAATAGTAATTTATAATATAATATAATAATATAAAATATATATATATATATAAATATATATAAAGTTTAAACAACAAAAAAAAAATATTTTTTTAACGGAATTTCCAAATAGGTAAACGGACTATGTCGGGGTTCCCAGTTTTTAAAGGGCGCTTTTAATACATCACTTTTAAAATTTTCAGAAATTTAAATTTTCCCTTTGGATTTTTCCATGACAAAAAATTTGGTTTTGACAGTAAAAAATGTAAACAGCGAGTTGGGGACAGTACAAATGGCATAAAATAAGACTTTATAAATCCCTTTGCTCCTCAATTATGTTTCCGTGAAGAGAAAACAAGCTTGTGAAAAATGAAGGGCACTCAACGATTGTTACAAATCACACCCCCTTTTTATCATGTCGCGGTTTTACGAGGGCCTGAGGGTTTTTCACTCACCCAAATGGAAATGGAGAGGGTTTTCTGCCGCCCCTGAGGATAGTGTTTGGGAAGTCTGGGCATGGGGTCAGTAAAGGGGTTCTTAAAAATATTATAATCAGAGTTCCATCGGGATTTTGCAATTTTTATTCCCGTTTTTGGCCAAAAAACTTTTTGTATTCAGTTTGGCATGAAAATACTGTTTTTGGCAAGGGAAAAACTAGCTGACAAAATTTTGGTTTAAAACAAATAATATTTTTTTCTTTCCCCCAAATTTTTGTATCGAGACCCAACTTTATCTTGTGCAGAAAGCTTCCAATCCTGAAATTTTCCCCCGGGTTTCTTTTCTGTCATGAATACTGCGTTTTTTGAAGCAATATACTTAGCATTCATTTGGGTCTCAGATCCTAACAGTTCGGCAGTTAAACAATCGCAACGCAGAAAATTTTATAGGATTTGCATTAGAACAAACTTGGGAAACCCCACCTATGTTGCGGTGAACCGGATGCACTTTGCGTACACCGTTTTCGGACATGAGCTCCCATAGACGAGGGAAAGCAGACCGGTGGTGGCTGTGTTTGATGATTCACGGAAGCTGGAACTCCTAGAGCCAAACGGCAACACGGTAAACATTCGGTTGAGCCCGATGAAAATTTTTAAAAAGGTTAAAAAAAGCTGGGCCACATTTATAAATTACAAATTTACGTCCCAGATCACAACAGTGATTAAAAATCGTGGGGAATGGCAGGAGCAGAGGGAAAAACGTTTTTAATGTGGCCCGGGATTTCGGCCTTAACAACGGTAGTTAAGATAGTCATGAGAGAGAAAACGAAGAGAGGGAGGGCTCTTTAAAAAGGGCCCCTTTCAGTAATTTTTTATGGGAACACTGGAACATGGGTACCAAGATCAATACGAAATAAGGCACCCAGCTTCCTAGTGAGAGGGTGTGGTATACAATGTGTATAATATTTGTGTGTGTGTGTGTGTTTTATAGTGTGCCCGTGGTTAAAAAAATAATATATACTGATATATAAAGAATATACATAATATATATATATTTAATATAAATTTTTTTATAATACACATATAGCACACAAACACACACACACACACACAACACACACACACACATTATATATATAATATATATATTATTATAATTATAAATAAATATATATTTATTTATTTATTATTATTTATATAGGCCTATATTATTTGTTTTATATATTTTATAGTATGATGCAGGCATACGACTGTACATACATAACACATATACAACATATCGACACACACACACACACAACACCACCCAAAACACAAAACACACACCAACAAATATATATATATAATATATTATTATTAAATTATATATATAAATATATATATATAATAAAATATATTAATAATATATATACATATATATATATATATATATATATATATATAAAATATATTATATATATATTTTGTGTTTTTATAAATTTAGATATGCGCGGCATACGTACTGTACATAATAAACATCTACATAGTGGGGGCAGATAGAAAAAAAATTTAATGCATAAAGATGGTTGCCAAAAAGGGCCCAAGAACTATTATAAAGAGTGTTCCCCATAAAAGGTTCTCGAATCGAAATTTCAAGTCATAGAGGACAAAAAAAAAAAAAATGCGCTCGTGTCTCACCAAACAAAAATTTCCACTATACTGTAAAAATAGTGCAAGATTTACAACACGAAAGGGGTATTAAAAACAAAAAACAGAATCAACCCAGAAATGTTTAAACACAAATAAAAAATCACCTTAGTACAAAAAAAAACTAGCAAAGTCAGAGTTCAATTAGACCCCGGCGGGGGAGGAGGGCATCGAATGGCTACGTCGACGATTCGGAAATGTATATGAACCTCTTTAGTGAGGTCTTGTTAACGGAGGAGTGAGTATTGGAGGGAGTTAACTTTTGTGGGAAAATATATGCAGTATTGGGTAGAAAGTATAATACCTAGCTATTCATTTGGGAATTTTTTTTTGTAAGTTTGTGCGGTAGGCTATCGCACAATTTCAAAAACGCCAGAGCTGATTTGATTGCATTATTTACTTATTTATTATTTATTTATTTATTTATTTATTTTTATTTTTTTTTTACTTAATCGCCTGGGGGGAACCGGTTTGATTGCGTTAGGCTTCGAAGAAAGAAAAGAATAAAAAGAACATTTAGGGGAAAAAATTCATTTGTCTCGACCGGAAACTTTTACCGTTTTTATTCCCTCAAGCACTCGGCAGGTGCCCCGCTTCCTGAAGTTTTCAAGCCACTGAGAGAAAGGCCTTAAATGACAAAGGTGTTAGTGGCCCGGTTAAGTGTAATCCCTGAATCCACGGAGCGAGACGAGGGGTTTATAGGGGGAATAGCCCCTTTTTTCTTTTTTTTTTTTTTGCGCTTCCGTTGGATTAGGGTCGTTGCCCTAAAAAACCAATTTTTACATAGTTTCAGGAGTATTGAATATCCCCTAGAGCATACACGCGTCGGCTATGGTTATGTCTGTGTGTAGTTGAGTAATCTGTTCAGGTTTTTGGGAAGAAAAAATACCCCACACAGTTGTTTTCTGGCCTTTTGGGTTTTAAGTCTTTTTCAAAATTATGGAAAATAAAGAGATACTTTAAGCAACGATAACAAATTCGTTAATTTCTACACTCATTTATAACAATTTCAATTTTACCACAATAGGGCATTGTCTATACACAAAGTGTGAATTTAAATATTATTATTTTCAGTCTTTTCCATATATTTAATTTGTAAAATTCCCTCTTCACTACAGCCTTCACCCCTCTGTATAGACGGTTGCTAAAAATGTGGGGCCAATGAAAATTCATTATACGGATTGATATGCACAAAAATACATATCTTCCCATTATGCATATCTGTAAAAGGGAAAAGATAAATGTTTTTCTATAGAAGATATGCATTTTTCTTTGTATTGCATGTCCGGGCGTATGAAATTGGTTGGGCCTTTTATGTATCGATTTCAGAGGATCCAATTTTAATTTAGAAAAACATACAAGACTTTTTGAATAATATAAAGGGAAAGACATCAAGCCCCCGACGGAGTAATCGTAAAAAAAATAGGTGGATTTTGCAAACTAAAATAAACTCTCTCTCTCCTTTTTCCTCTCCCTCCTGGGGCCCCCCTCCCTCTCTCGTTTCTCCTCTCCCCCTCTTTTTCCCCTTCCTTTTTATCCCCCCTCCCTCTCTCTCTGCTTGTCTCTCCCCCCCCCCCCTCTCTTGTTATTCTTCTCTCTCCTCTCTCCTTCCTTCAGGCCCCCCTCTCTCTCTCTCTCTCTCCCCTCTCTCTCTCTCTCTCTCTTCTCTCTCTCTCTTCTTTTCTCTCTCTCTCCTCCCCTTTTTTCTCTTTAGGCTTCTCTTCTTCCCCTCTCACTCCCTCCCCCCCCCCCCTCCCTCCCTCCCTCCCCCCTCCCTTTCTCCCTCTCTCCCCCCCCTCTCCCTCCCCTCTCTTTTTTCTCTCTCTCTCTCTCTTTCTCTCACCACACACACACATACACACACACACACACACACACACACACACACACACACAAAACCCCCCCACAAAACCACACACACACACATCTCTCCCCCTCCCTCCCCCCCTCTTTTCCCCCTCCTCCCTTCTCTCTTTCTCTCTCTTCTCTCTCTCTTCTTTCTCTCTTCCTCTCTCTCTCTCTATCTCTTCTCTCTCTCCTCTCTCTTCTCTCTCTCTCTCTCCTCTTCTCTTATTATATTTTATATATATATAAAATATATAATTAAAATTATTTTTTTTTTTTTTTTTTTTTTATGTGTTGGGGGTGGGGTGGTGTGGTGTGTGTGTGTGTGTGTGTGTTTGTGTGTGTTGTGTGTGTATGGGTGCTTGCATGTTGTGGTACTGTGTGGTTTTGGGGCGTGCATGTGTGGGATGTGTGTGTGTGGGCGTGCATGCGGTGGGGATACTATACATATAATAATTATAATAATATATATATATTATAATATATCATACATACATACAAACACGCAGCAAAAACCTATATGAATGTATACCACGTATAGTTATGTATATATATCATGTGTATATGTCATAAATCACACACACCCCACCACAGAGTTTATATATGTGTTTTGGGCAGAGTGTGTGTGTGTGGTTTTGTGTGTGGTGTGTGGTGTTGTGGTGTGCGTGTGTGTGTGGTGGTGGATTATGTACTACACTAAACCACACACACACATTGGGGATATAAATAATATATATATAATTATATAAATTATATATATTATATATAGGTGTGTGTGCGTGTGTTTGTATATGGGTATGTATTATAGTATGTATACCCCCACACCAACACACACACAAAACACACACACCACACACACACATGCACACACGCAGACCCCACACTATATAAAACTCTGTGTGTGTGTGTGTGTGATTTAGTACATAACACATGTATATATAACATTACATATATGTGTATTTTAATTATATATAGGGATATTGGGTGTGTTTGTAATGTGTGTGTTGTGTGTGGTGTGTATGGTATAAAAATATATATAATTAATATAATAATTATATTTTAAAATGTTATGTTTTTATATGTATATTATAGAATTAAAATATTAGTATTAATAATATATATATAATATATATAATAAAGGTTTATGTACTAAATCACACACACCACGACTATAGTGTGGGTGTGTGGTGTGTGGCTGTGGTGGGTGTTATGTACAACAACCACACACACACACACACACACACACACAACACACACAATAATATATTTATATATTATATATTATATATATATATTTTTATAGGTGTGTGTGCGTGTTTTGATATTGGTATATTATGTATGTTATGTATGATACACACATACACGCCACCACACACAAGCCCCGGGACACGCACACACACATGCACACACCACAGCACACACACAACACACGCACACAGCAATACACACATATATGAAAATGGTGTGTGGTGTGTGTGATTTTTGTACTATACACATGTAATATACACATACTATATGTTTTGTTAATATTATTTGGTGTATGTCGGTGGTTTTTATAGTGGGGTGTATGTTATATGTAGGTATATATATATATTATATATATTATATATATATAATTACAAATACACGCAAACCACACAACACACCATAATACACGCACACACACACCACCACACCCCACAACAACACATACACGCACACGCCACATAAAATTTCCCCCACACACACACAATAACGCACACGACACACAACACGATAAAGCACACAATATACACGCGCGCACACACACCACCAAAAAACACACACACCACCAAAACACACACAATTATATATAAAATAATTAATATATATAATATATATAAAAATATATTATATATATATAATACACAAGCGTGTGTGTGTGTTCATTGCCCCTTCGGTCCATTCAGTCGTTGATTTTTTGGGATTAAGTTTTTTCAATATATATATACAATTTTATAATAAAATAAATATATATAATTATATAATATATAATTTTTATTGAGGCCCGAAGTGCAAGAATGATTTCAAAAGTAAAGTAAAAGTAGTAAGATAATAATGTGTATTTGTGTGCGTGTGGGCGCGCGGTGCAGCGTGCGGGTGTGGTGTTGTGTGTGTGTGTGCGCGCGCGCGCGCGCGCGCGTGAGTGTGCGTGTGTTTTTAAAATTTTTTTATAATAGTATATTTTAATATATATAATATAATATATATGCATTTTTATTATTTATTAGGGATATATACACATCATTTTGTTATTATTTTTCTTTTATATTCATCGCTTTTTTTCTTCCAGGGGCAGCCCTGAGCCCATTCCCAGTGGATCGTATCTATTGTACTAAAAAGTGTTTTTGGCTAATAAGCATTGCAGCAAAATTTAATAATAATTTTTTTAGTATCAGTATAAAAAAATTTTAAAACTAATTTTATGTAAATGTTTTATGGGACATAAACCCTTTCAGGGAGACAGGGGAGGCTTCATAGATGTTTGATACTATCCGCTGTTTGATTATATATGTCTCTGTTCACCTTTTCTATTTGGGAAATAAGGAGAGGGAGAGAGAGAGACAGACAGAGAGAAAAGGGGAGGAGAGAGAGAGGAGGGAGAGAAGAGAGGGGGAGAGAGAGGGGAGAGGGGAGAGAGAGAGGAGAGGAAAGTATCCAAGATTTACATTTTATTTTAAATTTTTCCCCCGTAATCCCCTCCAAACTCCAGGAATCGGGGAGGAGGGCTTCGCGAACTTAGGAATTTGTGGTTCTGGAAGGATCCCCAAAAAAAACGACGAATCAGCAGATCTCGGTGAGAAACGAGGCCCTGAAGGGGCGTTTTCGATTCTTGTTTTATGGGTGATGGTGTCGAACCCAGGGTCAGGGCGATTTGGGGGTCTCCCCTAAAGTGGTGGAATTTAGATGAAAAATACACTTCCCCCTTTCGGCTACGAGGGAACGGGGCCCCTTCTCCCAGAGGTGACCGGGCAAGGTCACTTGCATTGGAGTCTCCTTTCTTTGCCAGCTTTTCCCTCTGTCTTACTTGGAGATAAAAAAATAGACCACAACACAACACACACACACACACACACACTATAAAATATAATTTAGTATATTTTAAGTGTTGTGTGTGGTTGTTGTGTGTGGTGTGGGGTTGTGCGGGGCGTGGGTGGTGTTTTTTTTTTTTTTTTTTTTTTTTTTTTTTTTTTTTTTAGAAAAATAAAAAACAACCTTTTTTCAGATATCAGTAGTGCCACTGCAACAGTTCTGTCGTAATAAATTTAACTGTGAATTCTTTTTATTCCAAATTTTATGGGTAATTTTTCTTTAAAAATGCGCAAAAGACATGCCTCTTTTTCAAAATATGTCAAAGGGGGGGTGAGAAAACAGAGGCAAAAAACACCCAAGGTCTGCATGAATGGGGGGTCCAAATTCCAAGTCATTTTTTTTTTACTCTGCTTTTTCCTTTCTTCCGAACATTTATTGCAGTGGATCTGCCCACTTACGAGTCCTGGAGGCCCAATGTGGCAGGAAGCACAGGTGAGGTCTTTTGGATTTTTCTTTCATTGGTTTATATTCATTCTATGCTATAAATGTTTTACATATCCCTTTTTAAAAACAGTGTTTTCCTCAACGACTGGTTATTGTTTTTGAAGTTGTTTATGTGTGTGTGTGTGTGTGTGTGTGTGTGTATGTATGAATATACATATATATATATTTTAAATTAATTATTAAAATATATATATTATATAATATAATATATAACTATAATTAAAAATTGATAATATTAATATTAAAATAATATATATAAAATAAATAATATTTACTATACTAATAATATAAAATATTTAAAGGATAGATGTGTGTGGTTGTGGTTGTTTTATGTATGTAGTATTTTGTATAATAAAACATACTAATCTCAGGGCCCCCCCGGTTTAATGTAGTATATAAACTTTTTTCCCAAAATTTTAATTTTGTTGGACCCCCCGATTTATTAATTTTATATATATATATATATAATAATATAATATTATTTACACACATTAAAATAAATATATATATAATAAATATATTAAAATATAGATAATTTATATATATATATATATATATAATACACCAACAACAACCAACCACACACACACACACACACACACACACAAAAATTATATATATATAATATATATATTAAATATATATATATTATATAATATATATTATAGTGTGGTGTGTGGTATGTGTACATATATATGATGTTGTATATATAATATATATATTAAAATATATGTATTATGTATAATTTATTTAAAATAAATATAAAATAATATTAATTTTATATATATATATAATATATGTAGTATGGGGAGTGTATGTGTACATATAAGTATATATATATATAATATATAATAATATACATAATATACATATAATATATATATATATATATATATATATAATATAAAATATACATATATGTATGTATGGGTGTGAGTGTGTGTACACACACACACAATACACAAAAACCCAACACCCCAACACACACACACAACACACAACAAAAACCACACACACACCACACCACACCACACCGCGCGGGCGCGCGCGCGAAAATAAATTATATATAATAATATATATATTATATATATATATATTTTTAGGGTGTGTGTGTGTGTGTGGTGTGTGTGTGTGTATAATTATAAAAAATACAAACATTATGTATATATATATATATATAATATATATTATTATATATATATTTTTGTGTTGTGTGTGTGTGTGTGTGGTTATGTATGTATGTATATATATGTTGGATGTATATTACATACATATACCATTCCCCCCGGGGAGCCAGGTTACAAGAAAAACTCGTTCCTGTTCCCCCTTTCCCCCGACTGGAACGCCTTTCTGCGACGAGGCTCTCCCAGGCCAGGGCCCCCACGAACAGCCAAAACTTCTTTTCCCTCGGGTTCCCTGGGGCCGGTCCCCCCTTCCTGATCTCAAAAGCTACTAAAACACCGGGGAAAGGACTCCCTTAAATTGCACGTTTCTCCTTGAGGTATCCGCACGTAGGAGAAAACTATCTTTCGGAGTGTTCGGACCCTGAAGGAGGGGTTTCCATTAAGTCTTCCAGCTACCGACCACCGAGATTTTTCCCCGGGTCCCTCTCCCCAACCCATGCGCTCTCCGGGGAACTCCCCAGCCTCATCGCCCGCAGTCCCTGGCCCCGTTTCCCCCCTCCCCCTTTCGTCACAACCTCTTTTCCCGTCCTGCCCCTTCACAGCAACGATTTTGGGTTCGGTTTTTCCCTTTGTCCCGCCCTCCCCCCCGTCCCTCCATCGACGTTATGTATCCTTCGCCCTTTTTCATCATCATATGAATCCTTGCTGATGTCTTTTTCTCTTTTCGTGGTTTTATCCGGCCCTCGAGTCCCTCCCCCCAGCCCTTCCATTCCCAAGCGTGCCGAGACCCCTTCAAAGCCCGCGCAGGGGGATGTCACCTTTTTGCTTCCGACAAGGCAATTGGTGGGTCGTGACCGGCCCCCTACGTAGAGGGGGGGGGACCTTTTGGATGTCGCCCACCCATTCTCCCTGGCCAGGGACCCCGAGAATGCTTTGCTGCTCCCTTCCTCCGTCGCCTGAAAGAGTTAGCAGCTTTTTTTTCAAAGGGAATCCAACCAGATTTCAAGGTTATCAACCTCTCTCCTCTTTTTTTTTTACCCAGAACCCAAACCCCGGGCGGGCCTTGCGCCCTTCATCCCCTCCGGGGGGATCGTGTCCCTCTTATGGCCTGGCTGGTGAAGTTCTCACTCCCCTTTTGGTACCTTCCTTCCCCTTTCGCCACTTCAGGGTTCATCCCCCGTGCCCGTGGTGCCTTGCCGGGACCAGATGAACTGGAATGTCGACCCCTGTTACCAAGGCCCGCTGTAAGTACTCGCTTTTCCTTAAGAGGAAGTTTCCCCCGCGAGGACCCTCGTTTCCTCTGCCCCCCGACGTCTCCCCCAACAGTTTCGTCTGGTTTGGAGTTAAATTCGATTTCGTTATCCGGGGCGCGACGTACTTTCTATCAGATTCATCCCCTAAAGAGATGATTGCCGCCCGCTACTCTACATGAGAAATCTACTCTCTCCGTCGCAAACCGGCCACACTACCTTAAAGGTGCCTCCTGTGATAAGCGTACTTTTTGGGGAGACAGGCGCAGGCTCACTGCGCGTCTGTTTCCATATAAAACGCTGTATCAAGGGGACACAACAAAAAACGCCCCCTTTGCCATCAGGGGACCAGAATCAGATAGATTTATAGCGGGGTGAAAAAACTTTTCCTTCCGCGTGTCCCTGCCTGCAGACTGGTGTTGACTTTCAACTTGAAAACGGCTTTTCTCCTGCCCAAGTTCATCGCTCCCAATTTCTGCTTTCACCTTTAAAGCCCGGGCCCCCTTTGTAGACCACCTGATCCTCCGACCAAATTGAAATCCCTTCGCTTTCCCTTCGTCTGTCCTCCCACCGCTCCGTGTCCAAAACCCTTACTTTCCCCTCTACTTCTATTTTCCCCCCCCTTCCTTTCTCTTCTGCGGGGATGGAACCAGGTGGGTTCGAAAATGTGTCCATTATCAATATAATTTCTTGTACATTGGGGTTTTTACCGTAGTACAAAAAGGTAGAGTTTTTACCATTCACACACACACACACACACCCCCAACACACACACATATAATAAATATTAAATATATATTATATATATATATATTTTATATATATAATATTTAAAATATAAAATTTGCAAAATATATAACATGTATTACATTAATGTCTATTTTTCAATATGCATATATATGTACATATGTTTATACATATTTGTGATTCAAAATATACGTATATATGTAAATACTATATACATAATTATTATATGTTAACATATACATGATTATGTGTATAATATACAATATATTATAATATTAAAATATATATATTCTATATATATAATATATAATAATGCATGAATATATGTTAGATGTATGTAATTTATATATTGTTTTCATATATAATGTAAATGTATGACATTTATTAATATTTTATATATATTATATATATATATACAATATGCATGTACAAAATGTATAGTTTTTTTACATTTTTATATATATTTATATATAATAATATATTAAAATATATATATAATTAACACACACACAATATTGCATGTACTATATGTATTGCATAATTTGGTGTTATCACAATACTACATACACACACCCCCACACACACACACACACACACACCCCCAACACCACACACACACAACAATTTTTAAAAATATAATATAATATTAATATATATAATAAAATTTTATAATATATATATATACACAATATGTACAACATATAAATAATGTAATATGCATATTATATATATAATATATATATATATTATATATAATATATATATATATATATTATATGTATCACTTTAATGTGTATATATAGACACATACATAAAATAATACACACACACACCAACACACACAACAACACACACACACTCACACACACCACACACACACACACACACACACAACGCCCCCACACACACACACACATAATAAATTAAATATATATAATTATATTTATAAATATTATATATATATATATATATATATTTTTTTTTTTTTTTTTTTTTGTTTTTTTTTTTTTTTTTTTTTTTTTTTTTTTTTTTTTTACGGGGTTTTCTGTTGACCCGCCGTGGCCCCGCATGAATTTTTAATTGTAGTTTTATGTTTTTTTTTTTTGGTGATCCCTTTTGGGAAAGGAGTACGGGGTTTAGGGCCCCCAGTCCTTTCCACGGAGGTCCCCGGTGTTACCTTTTTTAGGTAATAAATTTTCTCGTAGTCTGTCTGCTTCTTGCAAAAAGGGAATATATATAATTTTATAATATATATAAATATATATATTTTAATATTAAAATATAAAAATTTTAATAAAAATTATTTTATATTAATATTTAAATATTTTATATTTTTAAAATACCCTATTATATATATATTATATAAAAAACATATGTAAATATGTATAATATGTATATATACCTATTTATAAAATTTAACCCCACCCCACACACACACACACACAAAATTATAAACATATATAAATATATATAATATATATATATATTACATATATGTATGTATGTTAATATCCGAGGGTTTAATGGATATAGAAATAATGTGCTAGACATCAAATTTTCATGTAGCACTAGGGAAAAAGGTTTTTTGGCGAAAAGGGAAAAATGATTTAAACGATTAGATAAAATGTTAGATGTCAAAGGCTGAAAGAACGCCTTTAGGATGGGAATGGTAGTGAAGAGTATAGGGGGGGAGCAAAGGGAAATACAGGGGGGATTTGCAAAGGGGAGAAGGGTTTAAAGGTATAGGGCGTTTTCAGACCCAAAAGGGGGTTGTGTGTTGAGGGGGGAAAGGGGAAAACGTATGGGGAAAAACTGCAAAAGAGAAATGATAAAAATAACCCGGGGGAAAGGGGGTAGAAATGGTAGTTGTGGCAGTAGAAGAATCCAGAGAATGAGATAAGGGAACAGGGGAGGGTGGGAAATTTACTGGGAAGAATGTTAGGAATGGAGGGATCTGGAGAAGACAATGTTGTGACATAAGGGAGTCACGTGAGCATCCAGGTGGGAGTGGTAAGGATAATGGGGCAGGAAGAGAAAGGTTATTAGGGGGAGGAGGAGAGGATGGGGTTTTTTTCTCGGGGAGTTGGGGGAAAAGATTGGCAGTGGGAATAGAGGAGGAGGTTTTATATCGGCAAAGTCTTTGAATATAGAGCGAAGAGGAATAAAAGGTGGATGAGGAAATGGAGCATTCTCTTGGGGTCATTTTCAGGAAGTTTTTGGGTGTCTTCAAGAGTTTCTGGGGGAGAGTTGGGTGGAGGGGGGGTCTGAGAAACAAAGGTTTTCTTATGTGGAGGAGAAGAGGGAATAGATGTCCGAGGAGCAGAGGGAGAGGTGGGTGCAGGAGAAGATTGGGGAGGCGATTGTCTGGTGCGACAGGTAGAGTGAGAAGGAGGGATAAGGGACCAGGGGAGGTAGAGATTGGAGTGTCTGGATTTAGATTTGGGGGGGGGGCATTGAATTGTGGGGGAGAGGGAGTAGAGGGAGGATGGTTCGGGTAGAGGGAAGATATACTGAGATTTTCTGAGAAGACGGGAGGGGAGCGGAGCGAAGCACAGTTTTCGAATAGGTAGAACGAGAAAAATCTCATCCGCGTGTTTCTTGTCTGGCCTCACGTAGAATGAGACCTAGTTTGAATCTGAGAACTGCTACTTCGGATTCGAGCTCGTAGGCGGGCAGCCCCTTTTAAAATACTTTAAAATATTGGCATATGTGTGTGACTGAGAAATTTTGAACGCTCATGCCCGGGTTTGGGCACATATAGGGCAGCGGGGGGGAGCGAAAAGTTTTTGGCAAAGGGGCCCAAAAACGCTAAAAATATTGACATTTGATGGGGAAGGGGTCGATGGGGAAGGGGACAAAGCAGGACACTTAAAATATAAACCCTTTCAGGGGGGAGGTAAATGCCCCGGGAAAAGTAATCTTGGCATTTTGGTGTAGGATTACTTTGGGTTTAGCGGGGAATAGTTTTAGCTTTTAAACCCCTCCCTGCACATAGTCGACAAGGAAAAAAATCCCGTAGGTCCCGGGGCTACAATTTGATCGGGCGTTTTAAAGTCGACCCCAAAAATTTCCTATGTGTATTTTGGGTTTGGGACGGGCCCCCCAAAAAAAATAAAGTAGCTCCCCCATCGCCAGCCCTTTTGGGCATGAAGAAACAAAGGTACCCTTAAAAAACTTTTCAGAAAATTCTTCTAAAACCCCATTTCGGGGAGTGAGTCTAATACAAGAAAACCTAACTATCATATTGTTAAGTCTTCGATATTTTATAATCTCTTTTAAAATGACCCCCAAACTTGAGTTTTTTGTAGGAAAATAATTGTGGTGAGCACCCGAGAGTTATGGGAAGTGGTGTACAACGATTTTTGTCGGGGAGGTGGGTATTTTCCCAATTTTTTTACCCCCAGTGGTAAAAAATTTATAGTGGACCGGGGTTTTAGGGGGGATATTTTTGGGCAACATCAACTTGTATTCTGGTTTTAAAGGTATGTGTAGGGTATTTATTAATTTTTCAGTCATTCATTTAAAACCTGCGGGGCGCGCGGGGTGCGTGTGTGTGTGTGGTGTGTGTGTGTTTTTTGTGTGTGGGGTTGTGTGGGTGTGTGTTTTGTGTGTGTGGGGGTGTGTGCTGCGTTTTGCGGTGGGTGTCTGTGGTATAATTATTTAGGTACTGTATGCAGTTTAGGGGGTTTTATAGGTATTTACATCGTGTGTGTTCCATACATTTATATAAAATATATAAAAATTAATATATAATATATATAATATATAGATATATATAAAATTTAATTATATATATAATATAGAAAAATTATATATAATATTTTATACATATATATATATATATATATTGTATATAAAATAATTAAAACAAAATATATATATATCTAATATAATATAATAAAATATATTTAATATATATAATATATATAAAATTTTATATATATAAATATATTTTGTATTTTATATATATATATATGTTATGTAGTATGTATGTGTTTTATATTATATATATTATAATAAATATAATTTATATATATTATTTTAAAATGTATGTATACACACATTATGTACATAAAATATATACATTAAAAATGCATACAGTACAATAAATAATTATACCCCACAGACACACAACACGCACACGCACCCCCACACACACACACACACCACACAAAACACACAAACACACACACACACACAAAACCCACACCACACACACACACCCCACGCGCGCGCGCGGAGTTTTAAATAAATTTGGATTTAAAAAAATTAAATTTAAATACATACACATACCTTTTTAAACCAGAATCCCAAGTTGATGTTGCCTAAAGTTTCCCCCTTTAAAAACCCTGGGCCGACTTAAATTCTTTAACCCCTGAGGGGTAAACAAGTTTAAAAAATACCTACCTCCCTGACACTCGTTGTACCCAAATTCCCATAAAATCTCCGCCTTTACCAAAAATTATTTCCTACAAAGGGAAAATCAAGTTTGGTGAAGGGGCTATTAACAGAGGGTTAATTTTAAAAAAATACGACGAATTAAAAACATATTTATAGATTAGGTAATTTTTATTAGTCTCAAATCAGAATGGTGTTTTTGAAGAGCTCTGAAAGTTGAGATACCCTAGTTTTTTCATGCCCAAAAGGGTGGCGATGTGGAGACCCTTTAAATTTTTTGGGGGGGTCGGGCAACCAGAGATTAAAAACATCAGAATTTTTTTTTTTGGGACGACTTAAAGCGCCCCCAAACAATTTTAGGGCCCGGGCCCTCCCCGGGATTTTATGCCCTTGGGCGACTATGATGCATTTGGAGTCCAATGCACACTATTTTCCCCTAGAGGGGAACGAAGTCCTACACCAATAATGCCAAGATTAGCTTCCCGGGGGCCCTGACCCCCCAGGGCGTTCATATGGAAAATTCCTGCTTTGTCCCGTCCTATGACCCCTTCCCCCTAAAAGTAAAAATTTTTTTGCGTTTTGGCCCCTTAGCCAAAAAATGTCGCTCCAAAGGGCCCCCTTTCCCTATATGTGCCCAAAAACCCGGGGCATGAGGGGTTTTAAATTACTCAGTCCACCATATGCCAAAAGTGTTTAAAGTATTTTAAAGGAAATGCCCTGCCCACGAGCTCGGGAAACCCAAGTAGCAGTTCTCTGTTCAAAAATAGGCCCCATTCTACGTTTAGGCCCGACAAGAAACACGCCGAAAGGTTTTTTTTCTTTCTTTTCTATTGTAAAAAAATGTACTTTTGCTCCCCTCCCCCCCATTTCTCAAGAAATTCAGTAAATTTTCCCCCTACCCGAAAAACCCTCCTACCTCTACTCCCTTCCCCCCACAATTCAAAATTTCCCCCCCCCCCCACAATTTTCAATCCAGACACTCCAATCTCTACCCTCCCCCGGGGGCCTTTTTTCCTCCTTTTTCATTACCTCGCACCCAAAAAATCGCCCACCCATCTTCCCTTCGCCCACCTCTCCCTCTGCTCCTTTGGAACTATTCCCCCCTTTTTCCCCCCATAAGGGAAAAACCTTTTTTTTCTTTAGAACCCCCCCCCCACCCAATCTTCCCCCCGAAAAATCTTAAGACACCCAAAAACTTCCTGAACATACCCCAAAAGAATGTCCATTTTCCCCATCCAAAATTTTATTCCTTGCTCTATATTCAAAAGGGCTTTGCCCATATAAATCCCCCTCCCCTTAGTTCCCACTGCCAATTTCCCCCAAATCCCGAGAAAAAACCCCCCTCCTCCCTTCCCCCTAATAACCTTTTCTTCCTGCCCATTTTCCTTTCCCCTCCCCCTTGGGTGCTCACTTTACCCCTTTTGTCAAACATTGCTTCTCCAGATCCCCCCCATTCCAAATTTTCCATACTTTCCACCCTTCCCCGTTCCCTTTTTCCCTTTCTGGATTTTATGCCACAACTACCATTTTTTACCCCCATTCCCTTTTATTTTTTCATCATTTTTCCCTTTTGCAGTTTTTTTATCAGTGTTAACTTCCCCCCTCAGACAACAACCTCCATTTGATCTGATGCCCTATACCTTTAACCCTTCTCTCTTTGCAAATCCCCAAAAATATTCCATTTTTCCCCTCTTAAATCTACTAATTTTATCCCACGGCGTTTTAAAAGCCTTTTAATCTAACATTTTATTAATCGTTTCTCATTTCCACCCTTTTCGCCAAAATACTTTTCCGTAGTGCAAGACCTTTTTTGGGTTTGCACATTATTTTCTATATCCATTTAAACCTACGGTATATTTTACTACATACAAAATGATATAATAAAATATATATATTATAAAATATATATTTTTGTGTGTGTGTGTGTGTGTGTGGTGTATTATATAAAAGGTATATTACTATGATACATTTCACATTGTTTATATATATATTATTATAATATTATATTATAATTATATAAAATATATAATTTTATATATATATATAAAATAATTATATAATATATAATATATATATAAATTTTATATATAATATATATATATATAAAATTTTTGCAAGAAAGCGCGAGACTATCGAGAAATGATACCTAAAAAAAAGGTAACACCCGGCACCTCCGTGGGAAAAGGGAAATGGGGCCCTACCCAGTACCACCCAGAGTCACAAATGAAAATACAATTAAGTATCAGCTGTGACCACGGGGGCTAGACATGACCCCACCCTAAAAAAAAAAAAAAAAAAAAAAAAAAAAAAAAAAAAAAAAAAAAAAAAAAAAAAAAAAAAAAAAAAAAAAAAAATTTTTAATATAATATAATAAAATTTTTTATATGTATATATAATATATATATATATATAAATTTTATATGTGTGTGTGTGTGTGTGTGGTGTGTGTGGGGTTTTGTGTTGTGTGTGTGTGTGGTGTGTGTTGGGGTGTGTGTGTGTGTGTGTGTGTGTGTGTGTGTTGTATGTTTTTTGTTTTCCCATATTACAATGTTTTATGTGTATACATATTAATTTTATATATATATAAATTATTATATAATATATATAATATATATTAGCAATGTACAATATTTTATATGTATGTACATTATGTGTATATATATATATATATATATATATATATATATATATTAATTATTTATTAAATTTTATGTGTGTGTGTGTGGTGGTGGTGTGTGTGTGTGTGTGTGTTGTGTTGTGTGTGTTGTATGTATGTGTGTATCACACACAAATAAGCATATCATATATGTACATGCATATATGTGGTGTTGTTATTATATTATATATATTATTTTATTATATATATATTTAAAATTTTAAAATGTAATAATATATACATATATTAATGCATATTAATATATAATATATATATAAAATATATATATATAAAGGGAATACATACTATACATATAAAGTATAAAATATTAAAGTACAACATACTATACATATTGTACATGCAATATGTTTTAAATATATAATAATATATAATATATAATATATATATATATATATATATATATATATATACAAAATCATGTATATGTATTAATATACATAATTATGTATAATAGTTTTTACAATATACGTATATATATGAATAAAAAAATATATGTATAAACATAGGTACATTTAGTATAGTAAAAGACATGATATGTTTATACAGGATATATATATGCAAAGAAATATTTTAAAATATATATTATATATATAATTATATATATATAATATATATTAATAATATATATATATTGGTGGTGTGTGTGTGTGTGTGTGTGTGTGTGAAGGAAAACACTCTACCTGTTGATAACTAGTAGAAATCCCCTCAATGTAAAAAGTAGAATATTGATAATGAGACAGCAGTTTCAAAATCCCCCTGGTTTCCATCCCACTCAAAAGGGGAAAAAGGGGGAGAGGGGGGGAAAATAGAAGATAGAGAGGAGAAGAACGGGTGAGACGGAGCAGGGAGGAGGACAGCGAAGGGGAAGGGAAAGGGGGGTCAGATTTGGTCGGAGGTCGGGGGTCTAAGCGAAGGGGGCCGGCATTAAGGGTAAAAGCAGAAAATGGGGGAAGCGATGAGACTAGGGCAGGAGAAAAGCCGTTTTTCAATTTGAAAGTAAACCCCCAGTCTGCAGGCAGGACATCGCGGAAGGAAAGATTTCACCCCGCGATCAATCATCGATGGCTGTGCCCCACTGATGGCAGAAGGGGCGTTGTTGTTGGTCCCTTGATACAGGTATTTATATGGAAACAGACGCGCAGTGACCCGGGCCCCTGTTCGCCAAAGTACGTTTATCAAGGAGGCCCCTTTAAAGGGTAGTGGGACCAGGTTGGCGGAGAGAGTAGATCTTTCAGGTAGAGTGGGTGGGACAGGCAGTGCAGTCTCTTTGGGAGATGAATCATGATAAAAAACGACGTCCGCCCTGGATAAGAAAATCAAATTAGACTCCAAACACAGCGAACTTTGGAGGAAAGACGTCGGTGGGCAGAGGGAAACGGGGACCTCAGCGGGAAGGGTCCCTTTTAAGGGAAAGCAAAGTACGTATCAAGGGGACCTTGGTGAACAGGGAGTCGACATTCCAGTTCATCAGGGGTCGCCGGCAAGGCCCACGGAAAAGGGAGATGAAGCCCCTGAGATGGCAAAAGGGAAAACAGGGGGGGGGCCCAAAGAAGGGGAGTGAGAGATTCACCGGGAGGCCCAAAAGAGGGATGTCACAGATCCCCGGAGGAGAGATAGGGCGCAAGGCACGCCTGGTTTTGGGTTCTGGGTAAAAATAGGGAGATGAGGGGTTTATAACCTTGAAAATTGGTTTAGATTCACCTTTTGAAAAAAAAGGGGCTAACTCTTTAGGCGCGGGGAAGGGAGCAGCAATGCATTCTCGGGGGTCCCTGGCCAGGGAGACATGGGTGGAGGCACACCAACAGGTCCGGGGCCCCCTACAGGGAGGGGGCACGGTCGACGAACACCGATTGCCCTTTTCGGAAGGCCAAAATGGTGAAATCCTCCCTGCGCAGGCTTGGGGCTTCCCCGGGCCGTGGGAAGGGAAAGGGGGGGTGGAGGAGGGACCCAGGGCCGGGATGAAAGCACCCCGAAGGAGAGAGAACCAGGCAAGGAGTTATATGAGTAGAGATGAAAAAATCGAAGGTGACATAAAGTTTGATGGAGGTACGGGGGAGAGGGCGGAGACAAAGGGAAAGGGCGAAAACAAGGAGCGTTGCTGGGGGAAAGGGGCAGGGACGGGGAAAAAAGGTTGGGGACAGAAGGGTGAGGGGGGAAACGGGGGCCCGGGACTGGGGCGATGAGGCTGGAGAGTTTCCGGGAGAGCGATCATGGTTGGTAGGGGAACCCCGGGGAAGAAACTCGGGTAGGCGCTATGAATGGAAGACATGAATGGAAGCCGCTCTTTAGGAAGTCCCAAGTACTCGCGAACGATAGAAAAATATGTCTACCATGCGGATACGCCAAGGAGGAGAGAACGTGCATAGTAAGGGAGACCCTTCCTCTGAGTGTTCAGTAGCTTAGGGAAACGAGGAAGGGGCACCCGGTCCTCGAGGCAATCCCCGGGGGGAAACGAAGTTGGCTGTTGGTCGGGCCGTGGCCTGGCAGAGCCTGCAGCACGAAAAAGGGGGTTCCATGTGGGGGGAAAGGGGGAAAAAGGAACGAGATTTTCTTGTAACCGTGGCGTCCAGGGTAATGGTATATGTATGTAAAAATTTTAAAATCCACCCCCATAATATACTACATAAAACCACACACACACACACACACACACATAATATATATATAATAATATATAATATATATATAATATTCAAAGTTATTATGTATGTATACATATATACACACACACACACACCACACACACACACACACACATATATATATATATATATATTATATATATAATATATATATTATATATATTGCCGCGCCGCGCGCGCGCGTGTTGTGTTGGTGTGTGGGGTTGGTGTGTGTGTGTGTGTGGTGTGTGTGTGTGGTGTGTGTGTGTGTGGTGTATGTGTGGGGGTACAACCCCCTCACACACCCATACATACATATATGTTATATATTATATATATATTATATATATATTAAAATATTTAAAAATATATGTATATAATGTATATTATATATTATATATATATTATATATACATATATTGTACACATACACCCCCATAATACATATAGTATTTTTAAATATATTTATATATTATATATATATAGTATATATGTAAAAATTTTAAACAATAACATATTATTTTAATATATATATATTATTATACATACATACTATATATGTAAACATACAACACACAACACTTAATATATATATATATATATATATTTTATATAATTATATATATTATTATATTATGTGGTTGTGTTTTGGTGTGTGGGGGTGTGTGTTTGTGGTGTGTGTGTGTGTGTATGTATATAATATATATATATATATATATATATAAAATTATAATATATATATTATATATATATATATTATTATGATTGTGTTATATATAAAATTTTAATATAATAATATATATTATATATACAATAATAAATCGGGGGTCCATGACTAAATATAAACATTTTGGAATTTTATAACATACATTATAAAAAACGGGGGCCATGATGATTAGTATGTGTATATATATACAAATATACATACATACATAAAAAACACACACACACACAACACAGATTACAAAAATATTTTATTATATTTATAGTATTGTATATATATTATATATATATATATATAATATATTTTTAATATTTATAAAAAATATATATTATAGTTATAATTTTAAAATATATATAATATTAAAATTTATTATATATAATATATTAGATTATACATACATACAACACACCACACACACACACACACTTTAAAACATATTTCTGAAAACAAAAAAACAAGGTTGTGAAAAAAACCTGTTTTTTAATAAGGTATGAAAACTTTAAGCAGTAGAATAAATATTAAACTATATGAAAGAGTAAATCACAAGACCTCCCCTTTGTGTTTCTCCAGCTTAGGGCCCCAGGACACGTAAAGTGAGCAGACCCAGTGCAATACTGTTCGGAAAAAAGGGAAAAAAGCAGAGTAAAAAAAAACTGATTTGGAATTTGGCACCCCCATTAATGCGGGACATTGTGGGTTTTCGACCTTGTTAACTCACCGCCCACTTTGACATATTTTGAAAAAGGGCATGTCAGCAGGCAGCATTTTCAACAAAAATTTAAACCCATAAATTTGGTAAAAAAACGAATTCACATTTAACTTTATTACGACAAAAAATGTTCAGTGGCACTATAATTGAAAAAAGGTTAGTTGATATTTGCTAAAAAAAAAAAATAAAAAAAAAAAAAAAAAAAAAAAAAAAAAACACACACACGCACGCACGAACACACCACCACACCACACACACAACCCACACACATATATATATACTTTATAATATTAATATATGTGTGTGTGTGTGTGTGTGTGTGTGTGTGGTGTGTCTTTTTATTTATCTCCCTAGAGTAAGACAGAGGAGAGCGGGGAAAAAGGGGGGACCACAATGAAGTGCCCTTTGGCCCCGAGTCACACTTGGTAGAAGGCCCTTTTTCCCCTCGACGGCCAAAAAGGGGAAAAAGTTGTATTTTCATCTAAAAAATAACCACACACTTTAGGCAGACCCCCCCAAATCCCCCAGACCAGGAATTTAGCCCCAAACCCCCTATATAAAACAGGAATCGAATCAGCCCATCAGGGGGCCTGTTTTCACCCAGGACTGCTAATTTGTCGCTTTTTTGGGGATCCTTCCAGAACCACGAAATTTCCCGAAATTCGCGAAAACCTCCTCCCCCGGGTTCCCGGAGTGTGGATGGGTTACGGGGGGGAAAATTTAAATGAAAGTAAGATCAGTGGGTACTTTCTCTCTCTCTCTTCTTCCCCTCTCTTCCCCTCTCTCTCCTCTCCCCCTTTCTCTCTCTCTCTCTCTGTTGTCTCTCTCTCTCCCTCTCCTTTTAAACCCCAAAAAAAGAATAAGGTGAACTAGAGAAAAATAAATCAAACAGCGGGATAGTGATCAAAAAAAATCAATGAAAACCCACCCGTCGTCCATGCAAGGTTAGTGGCCAAAAATACATTTATACAAGTTAGTTTAAAAATTTTTTAGTATGTACTAATAAAAGTTATTTTAATATTTTTCTGCAAAAGCTTATAAGCCAGAAACACTTTTTAGTCGAATAGATCGATACTCACATCGGAAAAAGGGCTCACGGCGCCCTGGGAAAAAAAAGAATGCTGATGAAAATAAAAAATAAATAGAAAAAAAAAATGGTGATAATACCCAGATAAATAATATAAATGCATATATAATATATATATTATAATTAAAATAAAATATATATATAAAAATTTTAAAACACACGCACACTCACGCGCGCGGCGCGCGCGCGCACACACAACACACACACACACACACGCACGCAGCACGCGCGCGCAACACACGACACAAATACACATTTTTATATTTTACTATTACTTTCTATTGAAAGTCATTTATTTCACTCAGGATTCAATAAATTATTATTATATATATAATAATATATATATATAATAAATATGTATATATATATTGACAAAAAACAGAATGCCCAAAAAACAAAGACTGAAGGGCCCATAGTGGAATGACACACACCAACGCTTTTTGTATATATTTATATAATATATATTATATAATTAAAATATATATTTATATAAAATATATATTGTGTGGTTGTGTGTGGTGGGGTTGTGTGGTGTGGTTTCGCGCGGTATATGGTGTGGTTTTTGGTGTTGTGTGTGCGGTGCGTGTATGTGGGTGTTATGGGATGTGTTTGTGTGGTGTGCGTGTATGTGTGTGGTGTGTGTGTGGTGTGTGTGTTGTGTGCGGATGTATGTTGTGTAGTGTGGTGTGCGGTATGTGTGTATAAATATATATATTATATAAATAATATATATATATACATAATATATACATCACACACAAAAATATACAAACACACACGCACAACCCCCTTTTTATATAAATAATACACACACATTTGTATTGGTATATTACTGTGTAATGACATAAATCACACAAAACCACAACCAGTTTCATATATGTGTTTGTGGTGTGTGATGGTGTGTGTGTGTGTGCGGGGTGTTTGTTGATTGTGTGTGCGGTGCGTTGGGTGTGGGTGTGTGCGGTGTTGTTGTTACTAATATACTCATAATATACCCATATAAAACCGCACACACACCATATAAAAATATATTATTTTATATTATATAATATATATATATAATATATGTGTGTGTGTGTGTTTTGGGGTTGTGGTGGTGTGTGTGTGTGTGTGTGTACATAAATCCCCCAACACGCACATGCACACACACACACACACAAACACATATGAAGTCTGTGGTGTGTGGTGATTTGAAAAAAACATTTATATTATATATATAATATATATATAAATATACATATATATGTTAATATACATAATAACATATATACATATACATATATATTTTATATATAATATATATATATATATATATATATTATACACATACACACACCACACCAACACAATAAAAACACACACGACATATACCTATATAAAAATTATATATACACAATAGTATATGTTTTATATACATTTGTAATTACATAAATACAAAAACCCCAACACGGGTTTTTCTATATGTGTGTGGGCGTGTGTGTGATTTTGGGGTGTGTGTTGTGTGTGTTTTTGTGGTGTGTGGTGTGTGTATAATACATTCATACATCACACATATACAAACCAGCACACACACCTATATATAATATATATATTATTTTAATAAAATATATATATATATATAATATACACATGTGTTGGTGTGTGTGAGGATGTCATAAATCACACACACTCAACACACACGCCACACCACCACAACAACACACAAACACACACACACACACACACATAATGCACACACCACATATATGAACTTGTGTGGTGGTGTGTTGATTTATGTACATATACACATGTATAAATACTATACATTACGTGGTATACATATCATATATAGGTGATAGGTGGGGTTTTTGTATGATGTATGTAATATATATATTAATATATATAAAATATATATTATAATAATCTTGATATGTATCAACAGCATGCACGCCGCACACAACACATACACACATGACGCACGCACACACACACGACACACACAATGCAAGCACCACAACACACAACACACACACACAACACACACAACACACCACGCACACGCACGCACGCCGCACCACATAAAAATAAAAAAAAAAAAAAAAAAAAAAAAATATATATATAAAAAA
>NW_023648093.1:5000-6969 GCF_015228065.2 Penaeus monodon | reverse complement strand
GAAGTAGTTTTCCAGAGGCAAAGCGACATGCCCATGTGCTGTTTGCACAGCCAGGTAGGTCCTTTGCTTTTATTCTAGCCCATCCTCCTTCCCACCAGCCCTTGCCCTTCCAATGCTTCATACAACACACACTCTGCCACTTCCTTTAACCCTCAGTCCCAAATTGCTGACACTGCCTCTGGCGAGTTGTTCCACCAGAAACGGAGTAGGAGTGAGGGGTCTATTGAGGAGACTCCTTCTCCCAAAATAAGGTCTTTGGAGCCATCATTTAAGGTTCCAGAGGCCTCTATGGTGACAGCTCCAGCTGCCATCACATCCACAGGGGCCTCTGCTGCTAGGCAGAATGCCCCTGAAGTAAAGGCTCAGGCACGCCCTATGCCCAGGCAAAGGAATCCTGAACCTGTGCAAAAGACTGCAGCTACCACAACATCTACAGGGGCCTCCGCTGCTAGACAGAATGCCCCTGAAGCAAAGGCTCAGGTCCGTTCTTTGCTCAGGCAAAAAAATCCTGAACCTGTCCAAGGGAAACTTGTGGAAACTAGTTCCACAGGTAAAGAACCATTAAAAAGGTACTCCAGGATCATGGAAAGGAACAGCCTAAAGGTGTGGGGCAAACCTTGACCACAGGTGCTGCCAAACACCTTATGAAGAAATAATATAAAGAACTGGATACCCTAATCCAATGGAACTGTCAAGGAATTCATGCAAAATGGGAAGAACTGCAACATCTGATAGCTGCATATAATCCAGTTTTTGTATGTCTACAAGAGATTATGACCAGGGAAAATTGTACCTTTTCAATGAGAGGATTCCAAGTTCAAGCCCATTATGGGACCTTTGACAATGGACCTCATGGAGGAGTAGCAGTAATGGTACGTCAAGATATTCCCTTCCAGGCCATCCACCTGCAGACAACACTGCAGGTGAAGGCTGTGAGAATAGGCTTGACACAACCTTACACTGTTGCATCCATCTACCTTCCTCCACATAATCTGAACATTAATGATTTGGAAAATCTACTTGAGCAGTTGCCACATCCATTTCTACTCTTGGGAGATTTCAATGGTCGGCATCACCTCTGGGGAGACACTTTGTGCAACCCTCGAGGAAGGGCCTTGGAGTCCTTGTTCTTAAGAGTAGATGCAGTTTTACTGAACAATGACACTCCCACACATTTCCAAATTCAAACTGGGACATTCTCCAATATAGACCTATCAATAGGCTCACCTGATTCACAGTTGAACTTCACTTGGCAGGTCATGGAAGACTTACATGGAAGCGACCACTTTCCAATAATTTTGGAGGTGAATGGTATTCCAGTCAATGGAGTGCAGAGATGGCGACTTGAACATGCGGACTGGAATCTTTTTAGATCAACTGCAGTATTGCAAGGATCTGTGAATGATTTCCAGTGTGTTTAAGATGTGTTAATCACTTCACATGACGAATTCACCTTGCATCCTTCCAAAAGTAGCAGGCATTACCGTCGACCTCCAGTACCATGGTGGTCTGATGAATGCCAACAAGCTGTCAGAGCAAGAAAAGCTGCATTAAGGCAGTTGAAACGACACCCCAGCATTGTAACCTTGATCAATTACAAAAAGACCCGTGCTACGGCCAGGCGTGTGCTAAAGGAGGCTAGACGGATGTCGTGGAGACAGTATGTCTCCTTGATTAACTCTGGGACACCTTAGCATGGGTATGGGACAGGGTGCGTAAGATCGCTAGAAAGAGCACATCCATGTCACAACCTGCTCTGAAGATAGATGTTGCAAATGAGCTAGCTAAATCCATGGCAGAGATCTCCTCTGGAGCATCTTACACTGCTCTATTCTCCACTCTTCGGGCTGAACAGGAACAACAACCAGTGTCGTACTTCAGTAGGATTGCAGCAGAACTTCCATATAACTTGCCATTTTTGCGCAAGGAGATGGACTTTGCTTTGCAGATCTGCTGTAAGACTGCCCCA
>NW_023648092.1:2500-6969 GCF_015228065.2 Penaeus monodon | reverse complement strand
ATAAATTATACACATTTATACACATACGTGTATGTGTGTGCTATATACTTTATAATACATACACAGATTTATATATTACGTGTGCGCGAGCGTGTGCGTGTATACATAAACGCGTGTGTGTGTGTGTTTGTGTGTGGTGTGTGGGGTGTGTGTGTGCGTGTGCGTGTGCGTGTGCGTGTGCGTGTGCGTGTGCGTGTGCGTGTGCGTGTGCGTGTGTGTGTGTCTGTGTGTGTGTGTGTGTGTGGCCGTGCATGTGCATATATACATATATAAATACACACACAAACACATACACACACACACATATATAAAAATCAAAAATATGTGTGTGCGTGCGAGCGCGCGCGTGTGGTGCAAAATCGCGAATTCCGTTATTTAAACGTGCCACGGGGAAATCCCTCGAGGCGAGCCCCCCAGGCATGCCCTCGACCCATCTCAAATTCCTCGCGACAGGTCTCGTCGAGCTGCCCAGCCTAAACTCCTGGGTCGTCCCACAGGCCTCCTCCATCCACGGTTGTCTCGCAGAGAGACAACCTGATGGGCAGGTCGTCCTTGCGATCCCAGATTATGCAAAGAACAGGTCCATGCCAGCCCTCACGGTATAACATCCGATTGGACACGTGGTCCTGCCAATTTACCCTGACCCGGCGAAGGGACTTGTTACAAAAGGCATCAGACGAGACTCCAAGACAATGTGGAATGGTACCAGCTACCAGATGGCAGTCAGGACTGTATGCAGGCCCCGAGCCATAAGTTCATATCTTATTTTGGAGATGAAGTTCCTTTTTTATAGAAAGTATGTGTAGATGCCAGTAAATACAAACCTTTGTTCTGTTCAAAATTATTACAATAGATCAAGACGTTATATATGATCTTGTGCCACTTCTGTAACTATTACGACTTTTAGGTTTGTCGATGTTACTATGTTCTCATATATGGGATTGAAGCACAAAGCTTTAGCCTGGAGATATTTTCTTCAGTTGTACAGTATATTATCATACATCTAGTAAGAGGTTGGAGGAAAATGTTTTTTATGCATTAATGATACGGCACGGTCATTAATTTAAAGTAACTTCAGTAAATCAAGTGGAGGCCAGTATTGGCTGGATCTGGCAAGGAGGTGAGAAAAGGTCGAAAGTCAAGTAGGCTGGATATATACCTTTGCCTCCTTTCATCTCCATGTGTGTGGGGTGTGTGTGTGTGTTTTGTGTGTGTTTTGTGTGTGTGTGTGTGTGTGTGTGTGTGTGTGTGTGTGTGTGTGTGTGTGTTTTTATGTGCGCTAATAGCTTTATCATTCTTTTCACATTTTATTGTTGCTTAGAAAGAATGTATTCCCAGCCTGCCCCAACCATTTGATTTGAATGTATGTATGATACAAATAGAAGAGGGATGGAAACTATCATTTAAGACAATTCTCTTAACGTAACACGGCAATCTCTCAAGGTTACAAGGGTACCTCATAAGACATGGTATTATGTGTCTTCCTTTATATTTCTGCTAGCTGTTATTGCATTGATGTTCCTTTTAATGTAATCATCATGGTATTGCATCCGTACTTTAGTATTGCTGCGTCTTCACTTTTGATATGAACAGTTTTACAGCACATTTAATCATTCTGTTATCTGTCTACTTGCCACGCACAGCGTCTAGTTACACAGAAACAACTTTCGTTAGTATCATAATGAAAAACTGAAGTTCGCGGTATCGCTTTTGCCGACGGATGGGAGATTTCTTAACTTATTAATGTATGTCGTACTTACTTGAGAGAAAACGAGAATAATGTATGTGATGCACCATCAATATCTTCAGAAATCACTGCAGACCAGTAAGAAAGGAAGCGGACTCTTAGGGCATATTTACATAAAAACACCTTGTGTATTGCCCACGTCACTGTAGGTCTATTGTTACTGAAATGACTTATTAGAGGGTAAAGATTGAAAATATTAAGACCTGTTTAGTTTAAGCTGATTGATTATGGTCTGTACGCCATTGGTAATTGTGAGGATAGAAGGCATTTAAGGCATAATGTTGAACCGCGAAGGTCACCATAGACCAGTATAACATGGTACAGCAGTAGAGGAATGGTTCAGCTGTAAGATAGCCAGTATTTTCTGTAAGAGACAACTATTGGAATCTATGAGTGAGTATTTTGGGGAGTTCATATCAACATCGCACCATGCGTAGACAATGCCATTATCAAATGATTAAATTAGTAAACATTGTTTGTACCTCAATCCGATTAAACACATCTGAATAAATAATAAACGATGCTCAGTGTAAATGCAAAACTATGATCTTTAGGAAAAGATATATGAAGGTATTCAAAAGACATAGTGGTTCTTGCGCCCACTTCATTATTGACATCAGGCAATTCCTAAAAGAACAATGAACCTTATTACATACTAACTTTTGCTACTAACTCAGTACCTCCCCCTAATATCCAATGTTTTTTTTTTTTTTTTTTTTTTTTTTTTCCCTATCTACCTCCCTTATCAGCAAGGAAAAACCTAAAGTTCATTTTTTTCTTTGGACGATCATACCTCATAAATACAGTATTTGTACAGTGCAGTTTCCTCCATGAACTATGTAGTTTTCCAAGTAGGGGTGGACAGGGGCTGGGGCCCGAAGGAAGTATAGCTTCCTTTTAGCAACTGGGTGTGCCGGTCAGTTGAAGACGCCTTTCGTTGAGGTCCTACTCTCCATTCCCACAGTTTAAATGTGACGTCCGAACTTTGCCCCTCCTGTTTGTTACTCCACTTAAAAGGAAAGGAAAGGTACATTAGATCAGACATGTTATTTTATGTTCAAAACTGATAATTGTGCAGCTTAAGAAAAAAGAGAGAGAGAGAGAGAGAGAAAAAGAAAAGAAAAAGAAAAGAGAAAGAGAAAGAAAAAAGAAGAGAGGGGAGAGAAAAGAGAGAGAGAGAGAGAGAGAGAGAGAGAGAGAGAGAGAGAGATCGGTTGTTAAACTTTTGGTCATTTTATTTCTTTGTTTCAGGTGAACGAAATACAATGAAAAATGTCCTAAATTAAGTACCATACACAAAACGTTCTTCTCGGTATTTTCAAGTGGAACGTTTGTTTAAATCACGAATAATTGCACGCACTTGCAGCAATCATCGTGGTTGGTAGCCTACCAAACCCCGGGGAACGTATCGTCGCCTATGGGGACCTGAACTGTATTAACAGCTTGTACTTCGTTGATGGAAAAGGGAAAAATAATTCGATATGTTTAGAACTTTTCCCACAAGCGACTAGAAAAGATAAATTTCGGCATACCTTATATTGATTTAGCTTAAACCCAATTCTTTCTGTGAAATTATATATATTTTCATCATATTCCAAGTCTGTTCTGTATTCTCACGACGTCGCCTTTTTCCTCACTGTTTGTTTCTTTTTTAATTTTAAACCCCTATGAACGGGCATTTTTTTGTTTAACATTTTTTAAAACTTTTTTTTTCCTGCCCCCTTACTAATTAACAGAAATATACGACAAATTTTGTCGTCTTCACTAACATTAAGGTTTAATATGAAAGTAAAAAAAAATAATTTTACGAACGAAAAATTTGGTTTTTAAGGACCCCTTTCTGAAAAAGTATCATTCGAATAAATATATGTTTTGTGTGTTTGGTTTTAAATTAATTAATGTATATGTATGTATGGATGGTATGTTATGTTATGGTATGTGTATTGTTTGGGGTTATGGTGAAAATATATTTTAAAAATTTTATATATTATAATTTTATATAAAATTTTAATAAATATATATATATATAATAAAAATTTTAATAATACTTTATGATTTTAAAAAATTTTTTGGCCCCCCCCGAAACAAACCCTTTCATTTTCTCAAGAAATTTAAATAAATTTTAATTTAATAAAAATGATTTTGTTTTAAAAATACCAAAAACAAGTAAAAATTTCTTTAAATCAAACCAATTTTTCTATCGGGCCCTGTCCTTTCTACCTTTTCTTTATTATTCTTTAAATTTTTCTCCATCCATCCCCCACCCACCATCCACCACCCAGCCACCCACCAGCCACCGGGCCACCAGCCACCCAGCCATAAACCATCCATCCATCCTTTAAGGAATTTAATTAACCCTTTTTCACCTTTCCACCCCCTGTTGTATGGTGTGGTTTCTCGGGCCGATAGCCAAACCCCCCAGCCTGTAATTATTTAAATCGCAAAAAAAAAAGGGGCAGAAAGCCAAAACCTTGGCCAGCCAACTTTTATTTGTTCACATATTTTCGAATTTCACCGGGGCTTCATTCATTTAAAACCAAATCAAAAAAAAAAAGAAAAAAAAAAAAACTCAATCAAATAAATTTGGTAAACATAAATAATTTTAAATATTTTATAAAATATATAAAAATTATATATAATAATAAAATTATTAACAATATGAATATATTATATAAAAATACATTTTTATATTAATATATAAATATATAAATAATATATAAAT
>NW_023648091.1:0-6969 GCF_015228065.2 Penaeus monodon | reverse complement strand
ATACTCCCCCCCCCCCCCAAAACCCCCCTCCCCCAAAACCCCTCCCCCAACCCCCTCCCCCAACCCCCCTCCCCCAACCCCCCCCCACCACATCACCCTCGGTACTGAAACATGTTAGCAGAATTAATGATCCTTTTTCGGATAAATTGTCAAATTTCGCCCATGTCTCAGGAAAAAAAAATGAGAATGAAGAAAACAAAAATGAGAAAAAGGGATTGGCGAAGAAAAAAAGGAAAAGAAAAAGAAAAACATAAAAAGAAGATTTTCTTTTTTTCTTTAAGGATGTCATGGGCAACACTTCCGGCAAAAATCACGATCGCTCTGCCTCCTCAAGTAGAGATTTTAAAACATTTCTTTGGGGGAGACGTTTATGTCGAAAAGTGGATATAACTGTTTATTACGGAAAGTTCTTTTGAAAAGGGGGAAGGCGAACACTCACTTTTTCTCTCTAGAACTCTATTTATCTTCTGTATATTGGGCCCCATTTTGCTACCCGAAGAAACAGCATACTTGATGTTCATTTTTGTATCAGTTAATTATTAGCGAGAAGGAATTATATTCTCAATAATTTTTAACTCTGAGTTCCTGCTAATTTCGGATCACTGATTTTTTTTTTATTGTATAGAATTATTTTACTCTTTTCTTTTCAAATATGGTTGAGTTATCTTTAAATGTCCGTTCGACTGTTAACTAAAAAGGGTTGCAATGTCGCTTTCATCTTTGCAATGGTTTCCAGAGTTTTTTCGTTGATGTTAAACGTCTGTTTTGGGGGGCAGAGAGTGACTAATGCTTTCTGCCTTGGTGGTCTTGATTTTCGTTTTGTTTGTCTTGCTTTCTGTTGATGTGGTCCAGATCGGGTTTGTGTGTGTGTGTGAACGAATATTCAACACATTCACACACACACATGTGTGTGTGTATGTACATATAGATATTATTTTATATATTATATATATATATATATATATAATATATATATATATATATATATGTATATTATATATATATATTATATATATATTATAATATATATATATATTATATATATATATATATATATATATATATATATTTTATTGTACATACACCACACATGTGTGTGTGTGAATGTATGTACATATTTTATACATATTTTATATATATATATATATATAAAATATATATATATATATATGTATTATATATATAAAATTATATATTTATATATATATTATTATATATATATATATATATATATATATATATATTAAAATATATTATTTATATCATATATATATATATATTATCTATATATATATATATATATATATTATATATGTGTGTGGGGTGTGTGTTGTGTGTGTGTTGTTTGTGTGTGTGTGTGTGTGTGTGTGTGTGTGTGTGTGTACACAAATAGTTTCACACATTACCTACATATACATGTGTGTGCGTGTGTGTGTATGTATATATGTATATATGTGTATATATATACATATATGTATATATATATGTATATATATACATATGTATATATGTGTATATATATATATATATTATATATATATATATATATATATTATATAATACATTATGTATATATGTATATATATATATATATATATATATATATATATATATATATATATATGTTTTTATACATAGTTACATAATATATTGTAAAATATACATATGATATTATATATATATTATATATATATAATATTATGTAATATATATATATATATATTATATATATATATATATATATATATATATATATATTATATATTTTATATATATATATTATATATATATATATAATATATTACGTATATCCTAAATAGGTGACGAAAAATAACCGTATGTGTATTAGATGCATAGCCAGTGCACAAAATCCCCCGTTCCTAAACATTCATATAAGCCCGGTACAGTTAGCAATTATCAAGTATAGAAAAAAGTTTGGGGGAATTCCCCTGAACGCTGACATGAATAACTGACCCTCGTTCAGTAAGTGTATATAATCTCGAGTCACAGGAATTCGAGGCTGCACTTGGCTGCTACGAGCAGCGGATCGCGTCGCCCTCGCCGGGGCACTGCTCATCCACCGAGGGCCATGATCGTCTGTCCTCCGAGCGAGAACCTTCCTCCACCACCCTTTCGACGCCCGACGCTCCCTCCGGAGGTCGGGTCTGTTTGGGGGGCCCCTGCGCAGAAGGAGGTGCTTCCTGACGGCCTTGTCCTCCGCTGGCCCTCGGACCGCGCGAGTTACCGCTTCCTCGAGAGGGCTTTCGAGGGCCAGCCTCAGCTTTCCCCCGAAGGGCCCGAGGAGGGCGAGCGTGAGGCACATTTCGCAGGTGAAACAGCAACCCCCGCCGCGCCTTCCGCAGGGCCCCGTCCTCCGCCCCGCACGCCCCCCACTTCGCCAACGCGAGTCGTCTGCCTCCTGCCGCTCCCCCGACGCCAAGGCCAAGTTCTCCTTCAGGAGCGTCTTCGTCAAGTCCCATCAAGAGGCGGAAGGAGGCGCTGAAGAACCTGTGCAGGAGGAAGACCAAAAGGAAGAAGGAAGACCCTCTTTGAGGTCCACCTTGGACGAGGAGGAGATTCTCCCCCTGAAGGCCACGTTGGAGGAGAGACTTCGGAGTCTGCAGCAAAATCCCGATCCTCTAGAACGATTATGAGGGGCGTTACTCTTAAAACTGTTAATGCAATGGAATTTCCAGTGGTTTTCATTACCTGAACAGTAGTCCTCAGGTGGAACTCGCTGGGGGTCCACCTTAAAGGAAGAGGCGATTTTCTCCCTAAGGCCGTGTGGATGCGAGGCTGGAACGGTTTCAAGCATGTACCCGTAGCTGGATGTTCGTTATATGACTTTTAATGCAATATATTTACCCAGTGCTTATAGCGAGCGTTTAATATCCTTGGGTTGATTAATACTTGATAAATACATGATTGTATGTATTACTAACAAAAGATGAGGGTACATGCAAAATCCTTTATGCTATGATGAGCCACACCTTGCGGCTAAAGTATGGCTTAACTGTATCTACGAGATTAATGCTAAAAAAAGAGCGATTGCTACGATCTTCTGTAATCGCCGAGAATTTGCATATAAAAGGTCCTGATCTGAAACCACATTCCTCCAGTATTGAAATTTTTCACCCAAATGTTGCCTCAAAACTACTGTAATGGTCGCTGGAAGTAATAAAACAACGATCTTCGAATCGTTTTGTCAGTTTAAATAGATGCAAGTTATTTTAACAACTTAAAAAACACACTTAGCAAGGTGCAGAGGAAAGGCGCGGGTCTTGCACGTCAGTTTTCTTTCTCTTGCTGACGTTACGTCCCCTTAAGGTGGATTCTCAGGGCTTCTCGTCATAGGCTTCTCTCGCCCAGACTCCTCTCGTTTATTACCGTCGTTGTTATTATTGTTTTATTTATAAACGATAATAATAAATGTTTTATTTGGGAATTTAAAAGCTTTTCTTTTTTTAGGGGTGGTTCTTGTCTTGCCTTTTTTTTTTCTCGAAGTAACTTATTTTTTATTTTTCTCTCTTCAGTTTTTCAAATTTATTTTCATAATTATTTCTAATTTTTTCGATTATTTCACCCTTCTAAACCTCTACCTTTATCATTATAATTTAGTCGTTTTTTTCCCCCAACTTTGGGGTGAACGCATTTTTGAAAAAATATGTTATAATTTGTAATGTGGAATGTTTTTTTAGATACGAAAGAAACTATACTCAGTCTGCCATTACCTCTGTTGTGACCTCGAACGCCAGATTTCAAGCCAGGCCCACTAGCAAAAGTTACGGCCTGTATTATAAAGTTTAATATGTAAACTATTACCTGACTTATAACTGAACTTGACTTCAACAAGTAGGATCTTTATTGAGTATCCTTACTTACTCGTTTCATTTCATTGAATATCTCATGATTCTGTATATTTTTTAAGGAATGTCAGCTGATTTCTAAAAAAAAAAATGTTCAGTCTATATTCCATTCGATAACAGTCAAAAGCTATAGAATATATTTCAAAAATGGGCGTCTGATGACTTCGCGATTCCGGTCTGTATGTAAATATAATGAAAGCCACTGGAAATTCCATTGCATTAACAGTTTTGCTAAGAGCCCTTGCAACCGTTCTAGAGGATCGGGATTTTGCTGCAGACTCCGAAGTCTCTCCCCCAACGTGGCCTGCAGGGACAGAATCTCCTCCTCGTCCAAGGTGGACCTCAAAGAGGGGACTTCCTTCTTCCCTTTTGGGCTTCCTCCTGCACAGGTCCTTCAGCACCTCCTTCCGCCTCTTGACGGGACTGACGAAGACGCTCCTGGGAAGGGGAACTTGGCGTCGGAGGGAGCGGCAGGAGGTGGACGATAACGGCGCTGGATACATCAAAACTTTCATAATATCGTTAAATATGAGCAGTCATCTGTTGTGTGGTTAGCAACAACCTTCCTTTACCCCGTGGGGCGTAGCAGTAGTCCCTTTCCGAAAGATTAACATAACCAGATGGAAACGCCGATTTGGCAGAAGCTTTGGAGGATATTCTACAAGGTTTGTTGAGCTTAGGCGGTTTAAAGGTCAGCAGTGGATACTTTTCATACGATTACGAAATTGCCCACCCATACGCGACTGGATATGGCTGCTGAAAGCCTTCGTGGATATTCGTTCCTCGCGCGCCTGCAAAAGGAAAGAAAAGTTACACGGTCCTGCAATAGCTGCAGGACCTTGCGAGGTGTGCCTAAAACATTAATTCATTCTGCTTCTATTTGAACTGCCATACCAATCGTAGATCATCGTTTAATTGATTTCAATAAAGATCTAGATGCATGATGATCACTACCCCCGAATTGCTTTCTATGGTTTTGAATTATGTATTGTAAGATACCTTTTACCGCCTAACTTCACAAGGGGAAAATATTGTATTTGGGCGGCAGGGGAAGGTTTTTAAAAACGGTGGCTTGAAGCACTGGGTAAAATATTTTGCATTAAAAATCATATAAACGTCCATCCCCCTATGTGGCACATGCCTGTAGCCGCTTCAGCCTCTCCTCCAACGTGGCCTCAGGGAGAGAATCTCCGCCTCATCCAAGGTGGACCTCAAAGAGGGGTCTTCCTTCTTCCCTTTGGTCTTCCTCCTGCACAGGTTTTTTCGCGCCTCCTTCTGCCTCTTGATGGGACTGACGAAGACGCTCCTGAAGGAGGACTTGGCGCCCGGAGGGAGCGGCAGGAGGTAGACGATTCGCGAAGGCGATGTGGGGGGCGTGTGAGCGGAGGACGCGGCCCTGCGGAAGGCGCGGCTGGGGTGCTGCTTCACCTGCGAAATGTGCCTCACGCTCGCCCTCCTCGGGTCCCTTCGGCGAATCTGAGGCTGGCCTCGAAGGCCCTCTCGGGGAAAGCATTAACTCGCGGGGGTCCGACATCCAGCGGAGGACAAGGCCGTCAGGAAGCACCTCCTTCTGCGCAGGGGCCTCCCACAGACCCCACCTCCGGAGGGAGCGTCGGGCGTCGAAGGCGTGGCCCCGGCGAGGTCGACGCGATCCACTGCTCGTAGCAAGCCAAGTGCAGCCCCGAATTCCTGTGACTCGAGATTATATACACTTACTTCCCCCAAAACAGTTACCGGGACGCGCCTTTTGGGGAACAGGGGAAACGTAGTTACGCACAAAATTTTCCCTTTCGCCAAAATAAAAATTGATTTGTGATAGAAATTGGAGTTTTATTTCGCATTAATGGCAAATAAAAAACACAAACATCAAGCCCCCAAAAGTTTTTCCCCCTCTCCCCTCTTCTCTCGTCTTGGGTTTTTTTTAAATTTCTCGTCTTTTCTCTTTTATTCTTTAAAAAAAAATTTTTTTTCCCCTTTTTTTCCCTTTTGTTTTACTTATTTTTTCCCTTCGTTCCTTGATATCTATAACTTCTTTTTTTCGTTTTCCCTTTTAAATTTCGCAACCCACATTATATACCAAGTGTGTATGTGTTTTTTGTGTGTAGCATGTATGATGAATTGCATGTAGGTTTTAAAAAATGCATGATGTTTTGTAGGGTATAGTAAGGTATGTGTTTTATAATATATATTTTAAAATATTATAAAATATATAATATATATATTTATATATATATATAAAAGATAGATAGTATTGATATAAAATAATATATAGAAATAGTAGATGGGATATATATGATATAATGTTTTAAAATAAATATATGCACAAAACCCCAACACACAAAAACATAAAACCACCCCTCACCACACAGATACCTATATATAAAAATTTTAGGTATATTTAATATATTTTAATTTTAAAATAAAAAATTAAATATAATAAATTGGGAAAATGGGGGGGGGTTTCCTATATATAAAATAAAATATATATAAATAATATATATATATAATATAGATAATAAAGATATAAAAATTTCGGGGATATTATAATAGATAAAATAAGAGGGGATAAGAAAACAACAAAAATTTAAATTAATATCTAGAGAAAGAAGATATTTTAATATAATTAATATTAATAGTAATACTTTAAAATGGGAAATATATAAAAGAATTTTTTTTTTTTTTTTTTATATATAATAAAAAAAGATTAATATAAAATATATATATCAGCTGGGTGTATGGGGGGGTTTGTGGTGTGGGGCAAAATTATTTTTTATATACATTAAGCATAATACTATCTTTTTCCCTACCCTTACAGCTATCTACATCACACATCTATCTATAAAAAAAAAAATAGAATTATAATATATTAAATTAATATATATATATAAATATATATATATAATTTTAAATATATATTAATATAATATTAAGATATATATAATATAAATAATATAAATGATTATAAATAAAATAATATAAATATTATATATTATATAATATATATAAAAATAGTATATATTAAAATTATTATATGGTTTTATTATATATATAAATATAATTATATATATATATTAAATATAATAATAAAATTTATTTTATTACA
>NW_023648090.1:0-6970 GCF_015228065.2 Penaeus monodon | reverse complement strand
TAAAATACATACATTAAAAATTTATAATTTAATATAAAAAAAAAAAAAAAAAACTAAAAAAAATTAAATATATACAAATAAATTTTTTTAAATTTTTTATATAAAATAAATTTTTTAATAATATATATTATAAAAAAAACCCTTTATATCTATTATAAAAATATAAAAATAAAAAAAAAAAAGTTTTATATATAAAAATATATATATAATATATAATTTTTTTTTTTGGTTTTGTGGTGTGTGTTGTGTGTGTGTGTGGTTTGTGTGGTGTGTGTGTGGGGGTGGTTGTGTGTGTGACATTATTATATAAATACACACATATAAAATCTTATGTTAATGTATTTTAATATATATATATAATATATTATATATATAGGTATATATAGTATAATTTATTTATATATATATTGAAAATTTTTATCCCACACAACACACACACAACACACACACACACACACACCACAAGTATGTGTGTGCGGCTTTTTTTATTTATAATAATCCCAAATATATATATATTATATATATATATATATATATATGAAAAGGGATAATACATAAATGTATATATTATTTTTATAAATATATATATATATATTTTGTATATATATTATTGATATGCTAAAATTTTATATAAAATATATATAAATTATTATAAATGTTTTGGTGTGTGGTGGTGTGTGTGTGTGGTGTGTGTGTGTGTTTTGGTGTGTGTGTGGGTGTGTGTATAAATACACACAACACTATACACACATTAATATTATATATATATTATATATATAATATATATAATATTAAAAAATAAAAAATAATAATAATATATAATTATATATAATAATAAATATACATTTTTTATTAATTTTAATTATATTTTTAAAAATAAAAATATATATATATAATATAATATTATAAAAAAATAATATACAACAATACGAAAAATAAAAAAAAATAAAAAAATAAAATATATATATATTACATATAAAAATAATTAAAAAAAAATATAAAAAATATTAAAATTATGCGACTGAAATTATATATTAATATTAAAAAAAATAAATTATTTTTAAAAAAAAAAAAAATAAAATATAATATAATAAATAAAAATAAATATATAAATAATATATATATAAATATATATATATATATATATATATATATAAATAATAATATATAATTTTATAATATATAAAATAATAAATTATAAAATTTATAAATCTAATATAAAAATTTAAAAAATTATTATATATTATATATATATATAAAAAACATATAAAGAACACCACAACACACGTATGTGTATTTTTAAATATATATATATCTATATATATATATAATATATATATATATATATATTATATAAAAACATAATATTATATAAAATTATTATATATTATGAACAACAAATTAAATATATATATATTAATATAAAAAATATATATATAAAATTTTAAATTAAAAATAATATAAAAATTATTATAAATTAATTTTTAAATATTATATATAGATTAATTTTAAAAATTTTTTTTAAAAAAAACCCCACCAAATAATTAGTTAATTATATATAAAAATATATTATATATATTTTAATTATAATTAATATCTTATAATTATATATAAAATATTATATATTATAATATAATATTTTAATATATAAAAAAATTATATAAATAAACAACACACATATAAATATTAATATATATAAATTTTATATATATAAAATATATATATATATAATATAACATTTATATTTTATAATTATATATAAAATTTATATTTTTTTAATATATATATGTATGTTATATATATAAAATTAAAATATCTTATATTTTAATATTATATATTATATTTTTATATAATTTTTTTATTTAAAAATATATTTTTTTTATAAAATTTTATTATAATAAAATAAATATATATTTTTAAATTATATTTATATATATTATGTATATAAAATGTTATTTATATATATTTATATATATATTAATTAAAAATATTAATATCATATAATATACATATATATATATATATATATATATAATATATATATTATAAAATATATATATACTATACATATATATACTATATATATATTATCATATATAATAAAACTTCATAATAAAATACTACAACACATTTAGTTTTCAGGCCCCCAAACACCAAGGAAATTAATGAAAAAAACCTATGAAATATAGCTTGATTTGTCTTCAAATTTTGGGGATATTAATTACCTGCCCTATCTGCAAACTAAATACGGGACAACCGCACGAGACTACGTACACAAAGGAGTCTTTCAGAATTGTCCCCCCGCGAGAAAACCCATCCTTCTGGGAAATAAGAGATCATTCACTTAAAACTCTCACCCTTGTTAAAAAATGCAGTTTTTTGTATTTTATTCTCTCATTCCTCCCCCCAAAAAAATAATCCCCTGGGGAACCCTTTCCTTCTAAAAACAACCGAAAACCTAGCTTTTTCACCATTAGATACCCTCCACCATAAACATACTCTACTTTATTTTCCAATTATTTTGTAATCAAAAATACCTATTTTATATTTGTATATATTTCTGACTGTTTTTCATGTTTGTATTGTTTTTTCTTTTTTAAAATGTGTTAAATGTAAAATTACGATTTTGAAAATAAAAACCCCTATATTGCAAAATTTAAACCACCTTATTATCTGGTTTCCGCTTACAGCATTGGAATGAAGGCTTTTTTTTGTTCTTCTTAGCGTCTGAAATAAATAAAAAAACAAGCGCCTAGAGGGGGAAAAGGGTGTGATTAAATAAAAATGGGGGTTCAGCTAACCCCCTGTTTTCATTAATAAACAGATTAATTGGGGTCACCGAGGGAAATTTGTGATCGAATTTTGGTTTTTTACCAATCCCTACTATTGGGGACGTTGGACGTAGACTATTAGGCGTAAAGGCAACCTGGGTTAAATCCGGCATCCTGTGCACTAGATATGGGGAAAAACCCTAACGCTATACTCAAGATTTTAAATTTTATAAAAAAATATATTAAAAGCTCTGCCTAGCGTCACAAAACATGTTTCCTGGAGGCAATCAACAAGCTTTGCGTATCCTATGGTAAGGTTTAAAAAGCATAAAAAAGTGCCCACATCAAAGGTCATAACCTAAGGAAGGTACAGTAAGGGGGAGGAAAGCGATTTGATTTATAGTTAGTTGTATGCGCTATTAATTAAAAATGAAAAGGTTAAAGGGGTAAAAGAATTGATGAGCGGGGGTTTTAAGGCAGGGTTAAAACAAGGGGATTAGATAGTGAAGGATTGTACTGGGGAAAGAACAGGTTTTCAAAGCAGAAAGAATGAGATTCTGAAAGGATGTTGATAGGTGGGGGATAGCAAGGAGGGTAGGGCATCATAGCATGGACGGGACAAAAAAATGTGGGAAATTGAAAGGGGGACATTACATATGGAAAAAGGGGGGATCAAAATGTGACATTCGATAGGAGTGTGTTGCAGGGGGGCCAAGCTAAGGGGGAGTGTCCCCCAACGGCTTTTTCTGATAAAATGGGCTGACCGGGAAATTTGGGTTTTTTACAGTACAATATTAGTGCGGAGACTTGCCAAAAAGATCCATCGGTTAACAAGGTCTTAAATGGGGGTAAAATCGTGGCGGAAATGCGTGAGAAATGGGGTTTTGTGATGTGGACCTAGAGGTGTAGTGGCATGCTCCCTTTCTTTGCCAGGTTTCCCAAACAGGGGCATCCAAAAAAATCTGATCGTTTTATGGCTGTGGATGGGCAGAACAACCAGTTCTGGTCTTAAGAAAAGGGGGGTTGGTAAAGTGCTTTGGTTTTATGAAGAATGAGTTAGGGAGTCAGAAAAAAAGTGCCCCAAAAAAAACGCATACAGTTTCGTTGAAAGGCCCTGGTTTCGGAGGGGGGGGTATTTGAGAGTGGAGTTGGAAAGGTCACTGTAAAACCCCAGCCCCAGAGGTGGATTTAGACCATCTGTGTAAAAATGAATACGGGGGAATGAATGGAGAAAGGAAAGGAAAATGGATGAGGGGGACCAGGGGGGATATTGATTTTGACGAGTAAAGAAAAACGAGCAAATAGGGGGGGTTAAAAATATAACCAGGGGGGGACAGAAGGACAGAAAAAGGGAAGAGGTCGGAGGATGAGGAAAAGGGGAATGGAGAGGAGGTACCATGCGAATGGAAAAAGGATGGGAAAATTGGAAAAAGAACAAGGTTTGGGAAGCAGGGATGTGGGATGTAGTTTAGTGAGGAAATTTGGGAAAATCGAGCAAAAAATTGGAGAGAAGGGTTTTATGGCGTCAAAGGAAAATGGCATGCCTGATCGCGTACAGGTCTCAACGGAAGGAGGGGGAAGGCGCCTAGGTAAGCAAAAATCGCAGTGGGGTTGTATCAAGTAAGCAAGGAAGGGTTGAGGAAAAAGGAAAGATCAAGGAAAAGAGTAAATTTACAACTGAGTCCCGGAAATGAGACAAGTTTCTAAATTTTTAGGTGGTGCAAACTTTTCCCTTAATTAACGATTTCTCGCTAGGGGAAATTTGCAAGAGGAACGGCTGGGGGTGGAGGCCATATAAGAGTGGGGGTGGGGGCCTAATTTTGCAATAGAAAAAAGGTGGAGAAAGCTTTTGGTGTAGAAAAAATGGAAGCCAAAGGTAGCAGCTCAGGAAAAAAAAACTGTGATTGCAGACTGAAGGAACTGGCAGAATCTGGTATTCTGTGCCAGAGGCGAAGAGGTTAAATCTCAACATATAGGATGACTGAGCTCCTGTGGTAAATTGAGACAATATCATTAACGCAGAAGGAATAAAGTGGTTGAGCCACTGCCTTGTGGAACGGCTTCGAATTGGAAAAGATGTGTATTTAAGGAAAAGACTTTTTTAAAAGACACCCCTGTTTCCTGTATGCTAAGGGGGACAAATTTTTTGGGGAATTGGTAAGCTGTGTAAAGGGAGAGATTAGTCTCAAATACAAAGGGGATCAGGGTATTGGGCACAGGGGAAACCAAATGGAAGGAGAGAGAAATTTTTGGTTCAAGATAACAAAAACAGCTAGTTAGAGCGATGGGCGGGAATCTTGAGGGAGGGTACCCGATTTTTGGTTTCAAAAAGGGGAGGATAAAACTTTTTTGCCAAGGAAGGAAAATTTCCCGAGTCCATACTGGTTAAAATAGTTAAAAGGGGGGGATAGAGAGGGAAAATGGGAAAGGGGTTAGAGCTATGGTAGTGAATCCCCCCAGGGCCTTCATGAGTATTTAGGCATGACTGTAAGGCGCATTGAGTTCAAGGAAAAAAAAGGGATTATAGGCTCACAGAGGATAGGGTAAAATGGGGGGGTGCTTCCCCGAGATCTTAACAGAAGAGAAGAGGGGGAAAAAACTGAAACATGCTGACCTGGGTGAAATAGCCCCAGTTCTTGGCGATTTGGGGATGTCAGAGATGGATAGAGATTAGAGTATCGAATATGGAGGAGGGGGGTGGAGGGAAGAGTTTTCCGATAATTTTTGGATCCCGGCAAGACGTTTAGATAATGTAGGAAAAATAATTTTGCCAGGTATTTTTTTTTACTGTTTTAATTGTACACAAAGAAATGTAGATCTCTTTTTTAAAAGGGGGTGGGGTGTAGTTTATTTGTGGGCCCTTTTTGAAAAGGTAAATGTTCCAGGCTGCATGTTTAAACAAATTCTTTTTGCAGTCGGAATTTTCCCCGGGAAAAAATTTGGGGTAAGCCTTGAGGTTTGGGAAGGCTGTATAGGCAGCTCTTAGGACTGTAGTTGTGAAATTTGTATAAATTGAAAGGTGAGAAAGGGAAGGGGGTTTAAGAAAAGAGAGAGTGAATGAAAAGCGGAAGTCGCTCTATCAAAACCCAGCATGGGGAGTTTTGCAAGGGGTACATATGAAGCTGGGGAAAAACGAAAATGGACCATGAAAAAAAATTGTGTGCCATGTCAAAGTGGGGCGATCTGAATTAAGGGGAAAAATTAGGCATTGTGAGGAGGGAAAATTCTAGGGGTCCCCAAGGGAGTTTGGGGATAGAATCACCCCAAAAAGTGTGGGGGCTTTAAAGTACCAACTTAGGAAAGGTGGGAAGTTTGGGGGAAAAAAGTTTTCAAAGACAACAAAATTAATAGGGGGGAAAAGGGGGAAAATTTTTTGTGCATGTCAACCCAAAATACAGTAAAAAAAGTGTATGGATGGTTACCTTGACGAAAACTAAGACCCCTTTTAACTATGCAAAAAAGGGGTGCAAAAGAAAAAAAGGGAATATAGGGCAAAACAAAAGTGAAGTCCCTTCGTTTTACTTATGAGAATCAAAACAAAAATGAGCGGGAATCATTACAAGTAATCCTTTTTTGCACGCGATCGGAATGGAATGGGTTTAAAAGCAAGAGAAATGTGCAGACATTTTTATTGGAGCCACAGTATATAAAGTGAATACTAGAGGAATGGTGGACTGGCCAAGGAAAAATGTGAGAAGGACAGTAGGAGGGATTTTGATTTTTTGGGTCGGGGAAAACGAAAAGCAAAATGGGGGAAGTTGAGCAGGGGGGACGGAATGGACAGAGAATGGGAGAGGGTTTGGGGATTTGGGGAAAGGGGAAAGGGAGGGGGGGTATCCATGCGTGTGAGAAAAGGTAGGTAATGTGGGAGAACTAAGGGAAGAAGTAGGGGGGGGGGATTTAGTTTTTGTGAGGGGAAAATGGGGGAATGAACATAGCATCGGAGAGGAGAAGGCCCCCGAGCGAGATAAGATGGTTTTCCTGATTCAGTGTACAAATAAAAAGGGGGTTTCCCAATGGGAGTACTAAAAGGGGTAGGGAAGGAAGGACCAAAAAAATGGGGGGATGTAAAAAAAAGGGGGTTTTTGGTTCCCCCTGAAAGGGAAAAAGTTTTTTGGAAAGGGGGAGGCCGTAGAAAATGGCCCCAAAAATCAAAAAAAATGGAAAAGGAAAAGTTCCCCTGAAGATGGGGGAAGGTA